>NW_020838036.1:1588144-1592307 GCF_003676395.1 Aethalodelphis obliquidens | reverse complement strand
AAAAAAAAAAAAAAAAAAAAAAAAAGCTAAGAGAATTCACCACCACCAAACCAGCTTTACGACAAATGCTAAAGGAACTTCTCTAGGCAGGAAACACGAGAAGGAAAAGATCTACAATAACAAACCCGAAACAGTTAAGAAAATGGTAATAGGAACATACATATCGATAATTACCTTAAATGTAAGTGGATTAAATGCTCAAACCAACACACATAGACTGGCTGAATGGATACCAAAACAAGACCCATACATATGCTGTATACAAAAGGCCCACTTCAGACATAGGGACACCTAACAGACTGAAAGTGAGGACATGGAAAAAGATGTTCCATGCAAATGGAAATCAAAAAAAAGCTGGAGTAGCAATTCTCATATCAGACAAAAGAGGCTTTAAGATAAACACTATTACAAGAGACAAAGAAGGACCCTACATAATGATCAAGGGATCAATCCAAGAAGAAGATATAACAATTGTAAATATTTATGCACCCAACATAGGAGCACCTCAATACAGAAGGCAAATGCTAACAGCCATAAAAGGGGAAATCAACAGTAACACACTCATAGTAGGGGACTTTAACACCACAGTATCACCAATGGAGAGATCATCCAAAATGAAAATATATAAGGAAACACAAGCTTTAAATGACACATTAAACAACATGGACTTAATTGATATTTATAGGACATTCCATCCATAAAAAACACAATACACTTTCTTCTCAAGTGCTCATGGAAGAGTCTCCAGGATAGATCATATATTGGGTGACAAATCAAGCCTTGGTAAATTTCAGATATTTGAAATCATATCAAGTGTCTTTTCCAACCACAGTTCTATGAGACTATATATCAATTACAGGAAAAAATCTATAAAACATACAAACACATGGAGGCTAAGCAACATACCACTTAATAACCAAGAAATCACTGAAGAAATCAAACAGGAAATCAAAAAATACTTAGAATCAAATGACAGTGAAAACACAGTGACCCAAAATCTGTGGGATACAGCAAAAGCACTTCTAAGAGAGAAGTTTATAGCAATGCAGTACTACCTAAGAAACAAGAAACATCTGAAATAAACAACCTAACCTTACACATAAAGCAATTAGAGAAAGAAAAACAAAATAACCCAAAGGTAACAGAAGGAAGGAAATCATAAAGATCATATCAGAAATAAATGAAAAAGAAATGAAGAAAACAGTATCAAAGATCAATAAAACAGAAAGCTCTTTCTTTGAGAAGATAAACAAATTGATAAACCATTAACCAGACTGATCAAGAAAAAAGGGGGAAGACTCAAATCAATAGAATTAAACATGAAAAAGAAGTAACCTCTGACACTGCAGAAACACAAAGGATCATGGGAAATTACTACAAGCAACTATATGCCAATAAATTGGACAACCTGGAAGAAATGGACAAATGCTTAGAAAAGCACAACCTTCCTATACTGAACCAGGAGGGAATAGAAAATATACACAGACCAATCACAAGCACTGAAATTGAAGCTGTGATTTAAAAATCTTACAACAAACGAAAGTCCAGGACCAGATGGCTTCACAGGCGAATTGTATCAAACATTTAGAGAAGAGCTAACAGCTCTCCTTCTCTAACTGTTCCAAAATATAGCAGAGGGAGGAACACTCCGAAACTCATTCTATGAGGCCACCCCTGATACCAGAACCAGACAAGGATGTCACAAAGAAAGAAAACTATAGGCCAATATCACTGATGAACATAGATGGAAAAATCCTCAGCAAAATACTAGGAACATAATCCAACAGCACATTAAAAGGATCATACACCATGATCAAGTGGGATATATCCCAGGAATGCAAGGATTCTTCAATATACGCAAATCAATCAATGTGATACATCATATTAATAAAGTGAAGAATAAAAACCATATGATCATGTCAATAGATGCAGAAAAAGCTTTTGACAAAATTAAGCACCCATTTATGATAAAAACCCTCCAGAAAGTAGGCATAGGGGGAACTTTTCTCAACTTAATAAAGGCCATATATGACAAACCCACAGGCAACATCGTCCACAATGGTGAAAAACTGAAACAATTTCCACTAAGATCAGGAACAAGACAAGGTTGCCCGACCTCACCACTATTATTGAACATTTTTTGGGAAGTTTTAGCCACAGAAATCAGAGAAGAAAATGAAATACAAGGAATCCAAATCGGAAAAGAAGAAGTAAAGCTGTCGCTGTTTGCAGATCACAAGATACTATGCATAGAGAAGCCTAAAGATGCTACCAGAAAACTACTAGTCCTAATCAATGAGTTTGGTAAAGTTTCAGGATACAAAATTAATGCATTCCTATACACTAATGATGAAAAATCTGAAAGAGAAATTAAGGAAGCACTGCCATTTATCATTGCAACAAAAAGGATAAAATGCCTAGGAATAAACCTACCTAATGAGACAAAAGATCTGTACGCAGAAAATTATAAGACCCTGATGAAAGAAATTAAAGATGATACAAACAGTTGGAGAGATATACCATGTTCTTGGATTGGAAGAATCAACATTGTGAACATGACTGTACTCCCCAAAACAATCTATGTGTTCGAATGCAATCCCAGTCAAAATGCCACTGGCGTTTTTCACAGAACTAGAACAAAAAATTTCACAATTTTTATGGAAACACTAAAGACCCCGAATAGCCAAAACATTCTTGAAAAAGAACAAAAGAGCTGGAGGAATCAGGCTCCCAGACATCAGACTATACTACAAAGCTACAGTAATCAAGACAGTATGGTACTCGCATAGAAACAGAAATATAAATCAGTGGAACAGGATAGAAAGCCCAGAGATAAACCCACGCACATATGGTCACCTTATCTTTGATAAAGGAGGCAAGAATATGCAGTGGAGAAAAAGCCTTTTCAGTAAGTGGTGCTGGGAAAACTGGAGAGCTACATGTAAAAGAATGAAATTATAACACTCCCTAACACCGTATACAAAAATGAACTCAAAATGAATTAAAGACCTAGATGTGAGGCCAGACACTATAAAACTCTTAGAGGAAAGCATAGGCAGAACACTCTATGACATAAATCACAGCAAGATCCTTTTTCACCCACCTCCTAGAGAAATGGACATAAAAACAAAAATAAACAAATGGGACCTAATGAAACTTCAAAGCTTTTGCACAGCAAAGGAAACCATAAACAAGACCAAAAGACAACCCTCAGAATGGGAGAAAATATTTGCAAATGAAGCAACTCACAAAGGATTAATCTCCAAAATTTACAAGTAGCTCATGCAGCTCAATATCAAAAAAACAAACAACCCAATCCAAAAATGGGCAGAAGACCTAAGTAGACATTGCACCATAGAAGATGCACAGATTGCCTACAAATATATGAAAGGATGCTCAACATCACTAATCATTAGCAAAATGTAAATGAAAACTACAATGAGGTATCACCTCACACCAGTCAGAATGGCCATCATGAAAAAATCTACAAACAATTAATGCTGGAGAGGATGTGGAGAAAAGGGAACCCTCTTGTGCTGTTGGTGGGAATGTAAATTGATACAGCCAGTATGGAGAACAGTATGGAGTTTCATTAAAAAACTAAAAATAGAATTACCATATGACCCAGCAATCCCATTACTGGGCACATACCATGAGAAAACCATAATTGCAAAAGAGTCATGTACCACAATGTTTATTCTTGCTCTATTTACAATAGGCAGGACCTGGAAGCAACCCAAGTGTCCATCGACAGATGAATGAATAAAGAAGATGTGGCACATATATACAATGGCATATTACTCAGCCATGAGAAGAAATGAAATTGAGTTATTTTTAGTGAGGTGAATGGTCCTAGAGTCTGCAACACAGTGAAGTAAGTTAGAAAGAGAAAAACAAATATCATATGCTAACACCCGTATATGGAATCTTAAAAAGAAAAAAATGGGTGTGAAGAACATAGGGACAGGATGGGAATAAATATGCAGACCTACTAGAGAATGGACTTGAGGGCACGGGGACAGGGAAGGCTAAGCTCGGAGAAAGTGAGAGAGTGGCATGGATATATATACACTACCAAATTTAAAATTAATAGGTAGTGGAAAGCAGCCACACAGCACAGGGAGAGGGGCTCGGTGCTCTGTGACCACCTAGAGGGGTGGGAT
>NW_020838036.1:1463753-1587744 GCF_003676395.1 Aethalodelphis obliquidens | reverse complement strand
TTGCTACTCCAGCTTTCTTTTGATTTCCATTTACGTGGAATATCTTTTTCCATCCCCTCACTTTCAGTCTATGTGTCTGTATGTCTGAAGTGGTTCCCTTGTAGACAGCATATATACTGGTCTTGTTTTTGTATTTATTTAGTCAGTCTGTGTCTTTTGGTTGGTGCATCTAATCCATTTACATTTAAGGTAGTTATCGATATATATGTTCCTATTACCATTTTCTTAATTGTTTCGGGTTTGTTTTTGTAGGTCTTTTCCTTCTCTTGTGTTTCCTGCCTGGAGAAGTTCCTTTAGCATTTGTTTTAAAGCTGGTTTGGTGGTTCTGCATTCTCTTAGCTTTTGCTTCTGTGAATGTTGTAATTTCTCCTTCGAATCTGAATGTGATCCTTGCTGGGTAGAGTAATCTTGGTTGTAGGTTTTTCCCTTTCATGACTTTAAATATGTCCCGCCACTCCTTTCTGACTTGCAGTGTTTCTGCTGAAAGATCAGCTACTAACCTTATGGAGATTCCCTTGTGTGTTATTTGTTGTTTTTCCCTTGTTGCTTTTAATAGTTTTTCTTTGTATTTAATTTTTGATAGTGTGATTAATATGTGTCTTGGCGTGTTTCTCCTTGGATTTATGCTGTGTGGGACTCTGTGCAATTCCTGGACTTGATTGACTACTTCCTTTCCCATATTTCGGAAGTTTTCAACTGTAATCTCTTCAAATATTTTCTCAGTCCCTATTTTTTTCTCTTCTTCTGGGATCCATATATTTCTAATGTTTGTGCATTCAATGTTGTCTCAGAGGTCTCTGAGACTGTCCTTAATTCTTTTCGTTCTTTTTTCTTTATTCTGCTCTGTGGTAGTTATTTCCACTATTTTATCTTCCAGGTTATTTATCTGTTCTTCTGCCTCAGTTATTCTGCTATTGATTCCTTCTGGAGAATTTTTTATTTCATTTATTGTGTTGTTCACCATTGTTTTTTGCTCTTTAGTTCTTCTAGGTACTTGTTAAACGTTTCTTGTATTTTCTCCATTCTATTTCCAAGTTTTTTGATTATCTTTACCATCATTACTCTGAATTATTTTTCAGATAGAGAGCCTATTTCCTATTCATTTGTTTGGCCTCTTGGGTTTTTACCTTGCTCCTTCATCTGCTGTGTATTTCTCTGTCTTCTCATTTCCTTAACTTACTGTGTTTGGCGTCTCCTTTTTGCAGGCTGCAGGTTTGTAGTTCCCGTTGTTTTTGTTGTCTGCCCCCATTGGTTGGTTCAGTAGGTTGTGTAGGCTTCCTGGTGGAAGGAACTGTTGCCTGTGTTCTGGTGGATGAGGCTGTATCTTTCTGGTGGGAAGGACTGCATCCAGTGGTGTGTTTTGGGGGTCTTTAAACTTATTTTGATTTTAGGAAGCCTCTGTGCTAATGGATGGGTTTGTGTTCCTGTCTTGCTAGTTGATTGGCCTAGGGTGTCCAGCACTGTAGCTTGCTGCTCGTTGAATGGAGCTGGGTCTTAGAGTTGAGATGGAGATCTCTGTAAGAGCTTTTGCGGTTTGATAGTACGTGGAGCTGGGAGGTCTCTGGTGGACCAATGTCCTGAACTTGGCTCTCCCACCTCAGAGGGTCAGGCCTGACACCCAGCTGGAGCATGAAGACCCTGTCAGCTACACAGCTCAGAAGAAAAGGGAGGGGAAAAAAGAAACAAAACTAAAATAAACTTATTAAAATAAAAAATTTCATAAAGTATTAAAAATAAAGAAATAAAAAAGTAATAAAAAGAAAGAAGAGAGCAACTAAACCAAAAAACAAATCCACCAGTGATAACAAGTGCTAAAAACTATACTAAAAACAAAACAAAACAAGAAAAACGGACAGGCAGAACCCTAGAACAAATTGTAAAAGGCAAGCTGTCCAGACCAAATCACACAAAGAAGCATACACATACACAGCCATAAAAAGAGAAAAAGGAAATATATATATATATATATATATATATATATATATTTAAAAAAGGAAGACAGCAACCGAATCAATAAACTCTACCAATGATAGTAAGCTCTATAAACTAAACTAAGATAAAGATAAAACCAGATAGAAATTAGATGCAGAAAGCAAACCCCAGTCTACAGTTGCGCTCAACGTTCACCACCTCAGTTTTGGGATGATTGTTTATTTAGGTATTCCACAGATGCAGTGTACATCAAGTTGATTGTGGAGATTTAATCTGCTACTCCTGAGGCTGCTGGTAGAAATTTCCCTGTCTCTTCTTTGTTCGCACAGCTCCTGGCACTCATCTTTGGATTTGACCCTTCCTGTGCATGTAGGTCACCTGAGGGCATCTGTTCCCCGCCCAGACAGGATGGAGTTAAAGTAGTAGCATGATAGGGGGTTCTGGCTCACTCAGGCTGGGGCGAGGGAGGGGTACGCCATGAGTGGTGATTCTGCAGCGGCAGAGGCCAGCGTGTCATTGCAACAGCCTGAGGGCGTGCCGTGTGTTCTCCTGGGTAAATTGTCCCTGGATCTCGGGACCTTGGCGGTGGTGGGCTGCATGAGCTCCTGGGAAGTGTGGATAGTGACCTGTGCTTGCACACAGGCTTCTTGGTGGCTGCAGCAGCAACCTTAGCATCTCATGCCCATCTCTGGGGTCTGTGCTGATAGCCAAGGCTCGTGCCCATCTCTGGAGCTTGTTTAGGCGGTGCTCTGAATCCCCTCTCCTCACGCACCCTGAAACAATGGTCTCTTGCCTCTTAGGCAGTTCCAGACTTTTTCCCGGACTCCCTCCCAGCTACCTGTGGCGCACTAGCCCCCTTCAGGCTGTGTTCACACAGCCAACCCCAGTCCTCTCCCTGGGATCTGACCTCCGAAGCCCGAGCCTCAGCTCCCAGCCCCCACCGCTCCGGTGGGTGAGCAGACAAGCCTCTCAGGCTGGTGAGTGCTGGTTGACACCAATCCTCTGTGCCGGAATCTCTCCACTTTGCCCTCTGCATTCCAGTTGATGCGCTCTCCTCCGTGGCTCCAAAGCTTCCCTCCCCCTCCCACCCCCTGTCTCTGCCAGTGAAGGGGTTTCCTAGTGTGTGGAAACATTTCCTCCTTCACCTTTCCCTCCCAGAGGTGCAGGTCCCATCCCTATTCTTTTGTCTCTGTTTTTTCTTTTTCCCTACCCAGGTACGTGGGGAGTTTCTTGCCTTTTGGGAAGTCTGAGATCTTCTGCCTGCGTTTAGTACGTGTTGTGTAGTAGTTGTTCCACATGTAGATGTATTTTTGATGTATTTGTGGGGCGAAGGTGATCTCCACATCTCATTCCTCTGCTGTCTTCTCAATGCCCCATATTTTGTATTTTCAACATTTCCAGTTAGCATTTGTTTGTTAACTTCTTTTCTAAATGTAAAATATTTTAAAATAAGTATTTTCTGAAGTTCTACTTAAAGTTTAAGTAGAACTTTAAACTCATTAGTTTTAACTACCATCTCAGTACAAGAAAATTTTATATTAGTAATAGTTATAAAAATTATTAAAGTGATTTGAAATAGTATCTGTAACTCTGGGTCTGATTATGATGTTAAAGAAGATCTTAATTAATTGAGGGTACTGGTTAATGTTAATGAATGGAATCATTTTATTTCATCTTACTGTTACCTTCCAACTGTTGGATACTGAAAGAAAAGTAGGAGGTGGATGCTCATTTTAAATAATTTAGCTTTAGTGTGCCATGTCAGAATAAGTTGAAATATCAAATGAATGCTTGCAGTGAACTTTCTCAAAAATCTATAGTGATAAATTCTTTGTTTTCTGTGTTTTAAGTCCAATTTAAAAGCTTCTGAGAAACATATAAAAACATATTCGGTTTCATTAGTAATTAGGGAAATACTAATTTAAACAAAAAGCACATTGTACCCTTAAAAGTAGCAACAACTAAAACTTATTAATATCCAGCGTTGTTGAGGATATGGAGACCTGGCACCCTGGTACACTGTTGGTTGGTGTATATGCTGTTGGAGCGTTTTTGGAAGATAGTTGGGCAATTTCTATCAAAGGATAAACATATGCTTACCTTTTAACTCATCAGTGTGCTTCTAGGAATCCTTCTTACAGAAATGCATGGGTTTACATAAGTCACATATACAATGATATTTTATTTCAACATTGTTTATAGTAGCAAAAGTTTTAATTAATATCCATCAGTAGAGGAATGGATAAGATAAATATGATATATTCTTAGTATGACACAACTGTTGAAAATAATGAGGTAGGTTTCTGTTACTGTCATGAACAATCTCCAGGTTGTGTTAAGTGAAAAAAGCAACTTACAAACGAATATGTATAGTATGGCCCCACTTCTGTTGGAAAAAAAAAGTGTTTGTTTAGGCACATAAATGCGTCAGAAAAAGTCTAGGATAATAACACAACAAATTGTTCATGGTGATTAGCTCTGGGAAAGGAAATGGAGCAGGCATGAGGGGGTGATAAAAGGAGTTACAATGTTTTACTTTTAATGCCTTTATGTCTTTACTATTCTTTGAATTGTTAAATATGAACATGCATGTCTATGTGTGTATGTATAAATCTGCTCCAGGATGCTGTCCTCTTCCATAATACCATTTACTACAACCTCTTATATGGAAACATCAATGCTTCACCAGAGGAAGTGTATGCAGTGGCAAAATTAGCTGGACTACATGATGCAATTCTTCGAATGCCACATGGATATGACACCCAAGTAGGGGAACGAGGACTCAAGCTTTCAGGTAATCAAAGATTTTAGACCTGGCCCCCACTTATATACTCCCTTCACACTTTAATTTGTCAGGGCCATTTACTAGAAAATGTAATGACAGAGTACAAACATAGTGCTCATCCAGTCTCTTTTGACAAATTCCCGTTTCCTGCCTGTCACTGTAAACAATTCAGCTTGCTAGAAGTAACTGTTCTCAAATCATGCAAGTCTCTTTCTTTCACTTGAAGCTGCAAACACTGTAAGTACTTAATAGTAAGTTACTGATACATGTTGAGATCAGTGTTAACTTATTATCCGTAATCTTAATATTAAAAGCCAAGGTCATTATTCGCATGGGAAAGAAGTAAGAGTAGGGACAAGAAATTTGATAGTAAATAGTGTATCTCCTCATAATTTCCTAGATCATTATGGGATGTTTTCAATACTTTAGACCTCCTTATACTTATACTTCCTTACAGCCAACTTCATTTTCATGTCTTTGTTGGTTCAGTGGCCAAGTAAATTTTAGGGCTTGCACATTTTAACTTAAGTGGTTAATTATGAGATGATTACTATGTTTAATAATGGATCATCCTAAAATGACTGAATTTTTTTGAGGATCCATAAAAATGTTTCTTTGCCCTAAATTATTTGAATTCTAAAAGTATAATGATATCTAATGCCTGAAAGTATTAATGTAACTCATAAACATACTGCATCCTTTACATTTACTCTTCATTCTAGTTTAGTTTGGGTAGGAAATGTATAGATTAGGGATGAGGGTAAGGAAAAAGAGAATGAAGAATACTCCACATGAATTTTAATGAATCCCTGTTCCTCTTCATTGTAAGCTGGCTTCAGTTATTCACAACATTGATTAGGTACAAGCTGTGTGCAAGCAGCTGTGCTAAATGATTTGGGAGTTAAAAAGATGAAGCATCAAGGGACCTACTCTCAAGGAATTTAGAGTCTATTAGAAAGTTTTGATCTAGGTTTAGAAAATACTAAGCAAAGATTATTTTCAAGTTTAGGTGGTTTGTAGTAGCTATTTAGTCATTACCTGATAGTATAAGATGCCTGCTTCATTCCAGTCCACCTTTATACTTTACCATTGCTTTTCATAGGACTTTGCAATTAACTAGCCCACACCCCAGATTATTTATCCGTTGGGCTAATACTAGAGATACCCAATTTGTCACGTAATACAGACTAGCCCTCTCAAACATGACTTTGCTTCAGTTAGCTATGCTGCATCCCATTTTTCAATCACTTTGTTCCTCTCTGCATGCCTTTGGGGATAGGAATGTTTAACAAAATTTTATTCTTATCTAATACCCATTGCCTTACAACCAGGCCTCTCAAAATGAGCAATATATTATTTAGCACCTATGCAAATAATTTCGATAGAGAACAAACAAATGTTTCTTTTCCAAATTCTATTGAATAGAATTGAAACTGGGTTGGTTTCCACTTGAAATTTGGGAAACATGTGTAAACTAGTTCTTCCTCTGAGTATCTAGTTCTTTTAGGAGCTTTCTGCTGCTGAGTTGCTAGGTGGGTAAGCAGATTGTTCTGGCATACTGCCTGTCTTGACAGGAGAATTTTGAACTTACAAAATGAGGAAGAGTGTGGATCGTATGAATATAAACGTATTCACTAATATTAGACATAAGGAGCCCCTCTTACAGGTTGAAGATAATAATTGAAGAACAGATAAAAGTGAAATAATACTTGTGTACCAGATAATCAACAGGTAGAGCTTGTTTTCTGAAGAGGTTACTGATGCTAAAAAGTACAGGTTTTTTCAGACATTGATAAATTAATGGATAATGAACAAGAAAAGGAGCCAAAAGGGACATATTGAGCAAAGCACCATCTTTTGTACTTCCAACCATAGTTTTATGTAAGATTGATGGCCTTAGACCTGCAGGAGTCCCAGTGGAGAAAGAGATTCTTTTCTTTTCTCTAGAATAAATTTAAGAGTAATTATGGGTTTGTACATTATGAAAGGAAGAGCATTGGACTGGGAATAGTCAGGGGTAATTAGTCGGTTCTAGCAGATTTTGCTAGAACTTGCCTGTGACTTTGAGCAAATTACTTAACCTTTCTGGGCTTCTGTTTCCTTTCTGTTTTAAAATTCTGCTATGCTAGAGTCCTATAGCAAATAACTAAGGTGAAATAAGAGGTCCTAGTTTGTAGCCTTAACTTTGAAGAGTGCTGTGAAAATAATAGCTTTCTGTCAAAAAAAAAAGTCTTTAAGAATACTGGCTGAATGGTACTTTTTTATGTTAAGAAATAAATTTAGATATTCATAGTTTCATGTCTTCAAGTTTTCAGGCTTCAGATATTGAATTTGGTTTTGGCTTTGTTGATTCTCTAATATTGAAATTTTTCTCTCTGAGGTTGCTCTTCATTGGGAATTAATATAAAGTACATATAAAGTAACATGTCATGAGCATATTTCTGGTGAGGGAGGTAATTCTGGAATCAAAGTTGTCACCTCCCCTCCTTGTTCTTTTCGCCTGCCATGAAGTCAGAATTCAGAATCACATTTATGTTCCAGGGAATATAGTTTGTCAAAGGATATTATATATGAACATAAACTCTTATAGCTGAGTAAAATGATCAGTAATCAGTAAAGATAAATGTTGAAGGTATTATTTGGTAGTTGTAATTAATGGAAATACTAGAAATATAAAATATGTATGTTATGCTCTCTTAAACTAAAAATTTTCTTTACTAGGAGGAGAAAAGCAAAGAGTAGCAATTGCAAGAGCCATTTTGAAGGACCCCCCAGTCATTCTCTATGATGAAGCTACTTCATCATTAGATTCAATTACTGAAGAGGTAAATGATCGTGAAAGCATAAAACTCTTTAATTCAAATTGCTTAACTTTTTTCCTTGGAAGTTTCAGTAAAATAGCTACATTCTTTCATATTTTGAAAGAACTTCAATAGAAGGTTCTGTAGAGCCAAATACCTAGCCCTTTTCCCCAATGTAGGAAGTGTTGATAGTAAGAATGCCAGGTTGCATTATATTATCACACTGTTAAGTCCATTTGCAAATATATCTCTTTTTGAAACTGTGTGTGACACGTTATGCTCTTGTTGTATTACCTTTTCATCTTGCAAAGCTGTGGGAATCAACTAACCTGCTGACAAAGGAAGGTTTTAGTCTTTCTGCTTTTTGCCACTTAACATTCATTAAAATAGGTCTTATAAATGATTGTGACACGGTACACACCAGAAAGCCTTTCACTTATCATGGAGCAACTCACTAAGATGCAAATTAGGCACACACAGCCTGCGGTTCTGGTATCAGTGTATATTCATTTCATAACAAGTATTGTGAAGCACCAAGATGTTGTGACACTCATGGTACTACCCAGCAACTACATTAAACATCATAATATCTTTGTATTAAATACCAAACTCTTAACAGCAATCATAATTTCATGAATGAATCCCCTTAATCTAAAACTGAAGATAGACTGATGTAATTTGTCAGTTGCCTCCATTCACCTACGTTTTACTTGAATATATAGTAAAACCCTATTGTTGAAGGATAGGCCTAATTTCAGCTTTAGAGCATATATGACATATATTTGCATATGGAGTTAAGTTTCAGGGCACATTACTTGATCTGCCATATGTTTAAAACAGCTTAATTTCTAAGTCAGTTGTTTAGCATGAGGATTTGTTATATTTATTTAGAAAATTTTAATTTTATTTATTTTTCATGAAAAGGCATTTTATTTTAAATATAGCACTGTGTACATGTCAATCCCAAACTCCCAATCTATCCCTCCCCCCACCCTGCCCCCATGATAACCATAAGTTCATTCTCTAAGTCTGTGAGTCCATTTCTGTCTTGTAAACAAGTTCATTTGTATCATTTTTTTTTATATTCCACATGTAAGCAATATCATATGATATTTTTCTTTTTCTGTCTGACTTAACTTCACTTAGTATGAAGTATAATCTCCAAGTCCATCCATGCTGCTGCAAATGGCATTATTTCAGTCTTTTTAATGGCTGAGTAATATTGCATTGGATATATATACCACATCTTCTTTATCCATTCATCTGTTGATGGACACTTAGGTTGCTTTCATGTTTTGGCTATTGTAAACAGTACAGCAGTGAACAGTGGGGTGCATGTATCATTTCAAATTATGGTTTTCTCCAGATATATGCCCGAGAGTGGGATTGCTGAATCATAGGGTAGCTCTATTTTTAGTATTTTAAGGAACCTCCATACTGTTCTCCATAGTGGCCATACTATTTTACATTCCCACCAACAGTGTAAGAGGGTTCCCTTTTCTCCACACCCTATCTAGCATTTATTGTTTGCAGATTTTTTGATGATGGCCATTCTGACTGGTATGAGGTGATATCTCATTGTAGTTTTGATTTGCACTTCTCTAATAATTAGCGATGTTGAGCATCTTTTCATGGGCCTCCTGGCCATCTGTATGTCTTTGGAGAAATGTCTCTTTAGGTCCTCTGCCCATTTTTGGATTAGGTTGTTTGTTTTTTCAATATTGAGCTGCATGAGCTGTTTGTAAAGTTTGGAGACTAATACCTTGTTTGCAAATATTTTCTCCCAGTCTGTGGGTTGTCTTTTCAGTTTGTTTATGGTTTCCTTTGCTGTGCAAAAGCTTTTGAGTTTTATTAGGTCCCACTTGTTTATTTTTGTTTTTATTTCCGTTACCCTGTGAGACAGATTGAAAAAGATATTGCTGTGATTTTTGTCAAAGAGTGTTCTGCCTATGTTTTCCTCTAAGCGTTTTATAGTATCCGGTCTTACATTTAGGTCTTTAATCCATTTTGAGTTTATTTTTGTGCATGGTATTAAAGAATATTCTAATTTCAGTTTTTTACATGTAGCTGTCCAGTTTTCCTAGCACTATTTATTGAAGAGACTGTCTTTCCTCCATTTTATAGTCTTGCCTCCTTTGTGGTAGATTAATTGGCCATAGGTGCATGGGTTTATTTCTGGGCTTTCTATCCTTTTGATCTATATTTCTGTTTTTGTGCCAGTACCATACTGTTTTGATGAGTGTAGCTTTGTAGTATAGTCTGAAGTCAGGGAGCCTTGATTCCTCTAGCTCCATTTTTCTTTCTTAAGTTTGCTGTAGATATTTAGGGTCTTTTGTGGCACTGTACAAATTTTAAGATTTTTTTTGTTGTAGTTCTGTGAAAATGCCATTGATAATTAGATAGGCATTGCATCAAAGCTGTAGATTACCTTGGGTAGTATAGTCATTTTGACAATATTGATTCTTCCAATCCAAGAACATGGTAGATCGTTTTTTTAAAACATATTTATTTATTTATTTGTTTAGGCTGCACCAGGACTTAGTTGCAGCAAGTGGGACCTTCATTACAGCATGTGGGATCTTTAGTTGTGGCATGCGGACTTCTCAGGTGCAGCATGCAGACTCTTAGTTATGGCATGCAGGATCTAGTTCCCGACCACGGATCGAGCCTAGGCCCCCTGCATTGGGAGCCTGGAGTGTTACCCACTGGACCACCAGAGAAGTCCCAACATGGTAGATCTTTCCATCTGTGTCATCTTTGATTTCTTTCACTAGCATCTTATAGTTTTCAGAGTACAGGTCTTTTGCTTCCTTAGGTAGGTATATCCCTAGGTATCTTATTCTTGTTGATATGATGGTAAATGGAATTCTTTCTTTAATTTCTCTTTCTGATCTTTCATTGTTGGTGTATAGAAATTCAACAGATTTCTGTGTATTAATTTTGTATCCTGCAACTTTACCAAATTCATTGATGAGCTCTAGTTGTTTTCTGGTAGCATCTTTAGGATTTTCTACATATAGTATCATGGCATCTGCAAACACTGACAGTTTTACTTCTTCTTTTCCAGTTTGGATTCCTTTTTCTTCTCTGATTGCTGTGGCTAGGACTTCCGAAACTATGTTGAATAAAAGAGGCGAGAGTGGACATCCTTATCTTGTTCCAGATCTTAAAGGAAATGCTTTCAGCTTTTTGCCATTGAGTATGATGTTAGCTGTAGTTTTGTCATATATGGCCTTTATTATGTTGAGGTAGGTTCCCTCTGCGCCCACTTTCTGGAGAGTTTTTACCATAAATGGGTGCTAAGTTTTGTCAAAAACTTTTTTCTGTGTCTATTGAGATGATCATTTGGTTTTTATTCTTCAATTTGTTGATGTGGTGTATCACACTGATTGATTTGCAGATATTGAAAAATCCTTGCATCCCTGGGATAAATCCCACTTGATCATGGTGTATGATACTTTTAATGTATTGTTGGATTCGGTTTGATAGTATTTTGTTGAGGGTTTTTGCGTCTCTGTTCATTAGTGATATTGGCCTGTAATTTTCTTTTTTCGTGGTATGTCTGTCTGGTTTTTGTATAACGGTGATGGTGGCCTCATAGAATGCATTTGGGAGTGTTCCTTCTTCTGCTGTTTTTTGGAATAGTTTCAGAAGAATTGTTCTTAACTCTTCTAAATGTTTGATAGCATTTGCCTGTGAAGACATCAGGTCCTGGACTTCTGTTTGTTGGGAGTTTTTTAATCACATTTTCAATTTCAGTACTTGTGATTCGTCTGTTTATAGTTTCTATTTCTTCCTTGTTCAGTCTTGGGAGATTGTACCTTTCTAAGAATTGTCCATTTCTTCCAAGTTGTACATTTTATTGGCATATAGTTGATTGTAGTAGTCTCTTATGGTCCTTTGGATTTCTGTGGTGTCCATTATAACTTCTCCTTTTTCATTTCTAATTTTATTGATTTCAGCCCTCTCCCTTTTTTTCATGATGAGCCTGGCTAAAGGTTTGTCAATTTTGTTTATCTTTTCAAAGAACCAGCTTTTAGTTTCATTGATCTTTTGTGTTGTTTCCTTCATTTCTATTTCATTTATTTTTGCTCTTATCTTTATGATTTCTTTTGCTAACTTTGGGTTTTGTTTGTTCTCCTTTCTCTAGTTGCTTTAGATGTACATTTAGTTGTTTATTTGTGATTTTTCTTGTTTCCTGAGGTAAGATTGTATTGTTATAAACTTCCTTCTTTGAACTGCTTTTACTGTGTCCCATAGGTTTGGGATCTTTGGGCTTTTGTCTTCATTTGTTTCTAGGTATTTTTTGATTTCCTCTTTGATTTCTTCAGTGATCCATTGGTTGTTTAGTAGCATATTTTTTAGCCTCCACATGTTTATATTTTTTACTTTTTTTTCTTGTAGTTGATTTCTAATCTCATAGCGAGTAGTCAGAAAAGACACTTGATATGATTTCAGTTTTCTTAAATTTACCGAGGCTCACTTTGTGGCCCAGCTTGTGATCAATCCTGGAAAATGTTCCATGTGCACATGAGAAAAACGTGTATTCTGCTGCTTTTGGATGGAATTCTCTATAAGTATCAATTAAGTCCATCTGGTCTAATGTGTCATTTAAGGCCTGTGTCTCCTTGTTGATTTTCTGTCTGGATGATCTGTCCACTGATGAAAATGGTGTGTTAAAGTCCCCCATTATTGTGTTACTATCGATTTCTCCCTTCATGGCTGTTAGTATTTGCCTTATATATTGAGGTTCTCCTATGTTGGATGCATATATATTTACAATTGTTATATCTTCTTCTTGGATTAATCCCTTGATCATTATGTAGTGTCCTTCCCTGTCTCTTGTAACAGTCTTCATTTTAAAGTCTACTTTGTCTGATATGAGTATTGCTACTACAGCTTTCTTTTGATTTCCATTTGTATGGAATACCTTTTTCCATCCCATCACTTTCAGTCTGTATGTGTCCCTAGATCTGAAATGGGTCTCTTATAGACAGCATATATAGGGGTCTTGTTTTTGTATCCATTCAGCCAGTCTGTCTTTTGGTTGGAGCACTTAATCCATTTATGTTTAAGGTAATTATCGTTATGTATGTTCTTATTACCCTTTTGTTAATTGTTTTGGATTTGTTTCTTTAGGTCTTTTTTCTCCCCTTCCTCTTTTGTTCTCTTGTTAATTGATGACTAACCTTAGTGTTGTATTTGGATTCCTTTTTCTTTTTTGTGTGTGTATCTATTGTAGATTTGTGGCTTGCAGTTACCATAAGATTTTGATATGGTAGTCTGTATATAAGCAAGGTTGTTTTAAGTTGCTGGTCTTTTAATTTCAAATGCATTTTCAATACCCTGCATTTGTTCTCTCCTCACTAATTGCTGATTTTGATATCATATTTGTGTACAGATGATTTCCTTGCTTTACTCTATGTTTGCCTTTACCAGTGAGCTTTTCCATTCATAATTTTCCTGTTTCTAGTTGTGGCCTTTTCTTTTCCACTTAGAGAACAATCTTTAGCATTTGTTTTAAGGCTGGTCTGGTAGTGCTGAATTCTCTTAGCCTTTACTTGTCTGTAAAGCTTTAGATTCTCCGTCGAATCTGAATGTGAGCCTTGCTGGGTAGACTATTCTTGTTTGTAGATTTTTCCCTTTCATTGCTTTAAATATATTGTACCACTCACTTCTGGCCTACAGAGTTTCTGTTGAGAAATCAGCTGATCACCTTATGGGATATGGGAGTTCCTGTGTATGTTTTTGTTGCTTTTCCCTTGTTGCTTTAATAATTTTTCTTTATCTTTAATTTTGTCAAGTTGAGTACTATTTTGTCTTGGTGTGTTCCTCCTTGGGTTTATCCTACCTGGGGGTCTCTGCACGTCCTGGGCTTGAGTGACTGTTTCCTTTCCCATGTTAGGGAAGTTTTCAGCTATTACCTCTTCAAATACTTTCTCAGGTCCTTTCTCTCTTCTCCTTCTGGGACCCCGATAATATGAATGTTGGTGCTTTTAATGTTGTCCCAGAGGTCTCTAAGACTGTCTTCATTTCTTTTCATTCTTTATTATTTTCCATGGCAGTGATTTCCAACAGTCTGTCTTCCAGGTCAGTTATCTATTCTTCTGCCTCAGTTATTATGCTATTGATTGCTTTGTGTATTTTTCATTTTCAGTTATTATATTGTTCATCTCTGTTTGTCTGTTCTTTAGTTCTTCTAGGTCTTTGTTAAACATTTCTTGCATTCTCAATCCTTGCCTCCATTCTTGTTCCAAGGTCTTGAATCATCTTCACTATCATTATTCTGAATTCTTTTTTTTTGCCCTTTTTTTTTTAACATCTTTATTGGGGTATAATTGCTTTACAATGGTGTGTTAGTTTCTGCTTTATAACAAAGTGAATCAGTTATACATACACATATGTTCCCATATGTCTTCCCTCTTGCGTCTCCCTCCCTCCCACCCTCCCTATCCCACCCCTCCAAGCTGTCACAAAGCACCGAGCCAATATCCCTGTGCCATGCGGCTGCTTCCCACTAGCTATCTACCTTACTACGTTTGGTAGTGTGTATATGTCCATGACTCTCTCTCGCCCTGTCACAGCTCACCCTTCCCCCTCCCCATAACCTCAAGTCCGTTCTCTAGTAGGTCTGCATCTTTATTCCTGCCTTACACCTAGGTTCTTCATGACATTTTTTTCCCTTAAATTCCATATATATGTGTTAGCATACGGTATTTGTCTTTTACTTTCTGACTTACTTCACTCTGTATGACAAACTCTAGGTCTATACACCTCATTACAAATAGCTCAATTTCGTTTCTTTTTATGGCTGAGTAATATTCCATTGTATATATGTGCCACATCTTCTTTATCCATTCATCTGATGATGGGCACTTAGGTTGTTTCCATCTCCGGGCTATTGTAAATAGAGCTGCAATGAACATTGTGGTGGTACATGACTCTTTTTGAATTACAGTTTTCTCAGGGTATATGCCCAGTAGTGGGATTGCTGGGTCATATGGTAGTTCTATTTGTAGTTTTTTAAGGACCTCCACACTGTTCTCCATAGTGGCTGAACCAATTCACATTCCCACCAGCAGTGCAAGAGTGTTCCCTTTTCTCCACACCCTCTCCAGCATTTATTGTTTCTAGATTCTTTGATGATGGCCATTCTGACTGGTGTGAGATGATATCTCATTGTAGTTTTGATTTGCATTTCTCTAATGATTAATGATGTTGAGAATTCTTTCATGTGTTTGTTGGCAATCTGTATATCTTCTTTGGAGAAATGTCTATTTAGGTCTTTTGCCCATTTTTGGATTGCGTTGTTTGGTTTTTTTTGTTATTGAGCTGCATGAGCTGCTTGTAAATTTTGGAGATTAATCCTTTGTCGGTTGCTTCATTTGCAAATATTTTCTCCCAGTCTGAGGGTTGTCTTTTGGTCGTGTTTATGGTTTCCTCTGCTGTGCAAAAGCTTTGAAGTTTCATTAGGTCCCATTTGTTTATTTTTGTTTTTATTTCCATTACTCTAGGAGGTGGGTCAGAAAGGATCTTGCTGTGATTTATGTCATAGAGTGTTCTGCCTATGTTTTCCTCTAAGAGTTTGATAGTTTCTGGCCTTACATTTAGGTCTTTAATCCATTTTGAGCTTATTTTGTGTATGGTGTTAGGGAGTGATCTAATCTCATACTTTTACATGTACCTGTCCAGTTTTCCCAGCACCACTTATTGAAGAGGCTGTCTTTTCTCCACTATATGTTCTTGACTCCTTCATCAAAGATAAGGTAACCATATGTGCATGGGTTTATCTCTGGGATTTCTATCCTGTTCCATTTATCTACATTTCGGTTTTTCTGCCAGTGCCATATTGTCTTGATTACGGTATCTTTGTAGTATAGTCTGAAGTCAGGGAGCCTGATTCCTCCAGCTCCTTTTTTCGTTCTCAAGATTGCTTTGGCAATTTGGGGTCTTTTGTGTTTCCATACAGATTGCGAAATTTTTTGTTTTAGTTCTGTGAAAAATGCCAGTGGTAGTTTGATAGGGATTGCACTGAATCTGTAGATTGCTTTGAGTAGTAGAGTCATTTTCACAATGTTGATTCTTCCAATCCAAGAACATGGTATATCTCTCCATCTATTTGTATCATCTTTAATTTCTTTCATCAGTGTCTTATAATTTTCTGCATACAGGTCTTTTGTCTCCTTAGGTAGGTTTATTCCTAGATATTTTTTTGTTGTTGTTGCAATGGTAAATGGGAGTGTTTTCTTGATTTCACTTTCAGATTTTTCATCATTAGTATATAGGAATGCCAGAGATTTCTGTGCATTAATTTTGTATCCTGCTACTTTACCAAATTCATTGATTAGCTTAGTAGTTTTCTGGTAGCATCTTTAGGATTCTCTATGTATAGGATCATGTCATCTGCAAACAGTGACAGCTTTACTACTTCTTTTCCAATTTGGATTCCTTTTATTTCCTTTTCTTCTCTGCTTGCTGTCGCTAAAACTTCCAAAACTATGTTGAATAAGAGTGGTGAGAGTGGGCAACCTTGTCTTGTTCCTGATCTTAGTGGAAATGCTTTCAGTTTTTCACCATTGAGGATGATGTTGGCTGTGGGCTTGTCATATATGGCCTTTATTATGTTGAGGAAAGTTCCCTCTATGCCTACTTTCTGCAGGGTTTTTATCATAAATGGGTGTTGAATTTTGTCAAAAGCTTTCTCTGCATCTTTTCAGATGATCATATGGTTTTTCTCCTTCAATTTGTTAATATGGTTTATCACATTGATAGATTTGTGTATATTGAAGAATCCTTGCATTCCTGGAATAAACCCCACTTGATCATGGTGGATGATCCTTTTAATGTGCTGTTGGATTCTGTTTGCTAGTATTTTGTTGAGAATTTTTGCATCTATGTTCATCAGTGATATTGACCTGTAGTTTTCTTTCTTTGTGACATCCTTGTCTGGTTTTGGTATCAGGGTGATGGTGGTCTCGTAGAAGGAATTTGGGGGTGTTCCTCCCTCTGCTATATTTTGGAAGAGTTTGAGAAGGATAGGTGTTAGCTCTTCTCTAAATGTTTGATAGAATTCGCCTGTGAAGCCATCTGGTCCTGGGCTTTTGTTTGTTGGAAGATTTTTAATCACAGTTTCAATTTCAGTGCTTGTGATTGGTCTGTTCATATTTTCTGTTTCTTCCTGATTCAGTCTTCGCAGGTTGTGAATTTCTAAGAATTTGTCCATTTCATCCAGATTGTCCATTTTATTGGCATAGAGTTGCTTGTAGTAATCTCTCATGATCTTTTTTATTTCTGCAGTGTCAGTTGTTACCTCTCCTTTTTCATTTCTAATTCTATTGATTTGAGTCTTCTCCTTTTTTTTCTTGATGAGTCTGGCTAGTGGTTTATCTATTTTGTTTATCTTCTCAAAGAACCAGCTTTTAGTTTTTTTGATCTTTGCTATTGTTTCCTTCATTTCTTTTTCATTTATTTCTGATCTGATTTTTATGATTTCTTTCCTTCTGCTATCTTTGGGGCTTTTTTGTTCTTCTTTCTCTAATTGCTTGAGGTGCAAGGTTAGGTTGTTTATTCGAGATGTTTCCTGCTTCTTAAGGTGGGCTTGTATTGCTATAAACTTCCCCCTTAGAACTGCTTTTGCTGCATCCCACAGGTTTTGGGTCGTTGTGTCTCCATTGTCATTTGTTTCTAGGTATTTTTTTATTTCGTCTTTGATTTCTTCAGTGATCACTTCATTATTAAGTAGTGTATTGTTTAGCCTCCATGTGTTTGTATTTTTTACAGATCTTTTCCTGTAATTGATATCTAGTCTCATGGCGTTGTGGTCAGAAAAGATATTTGATACAATTTCAATTTTCTTAAATTTACCAAGGCTTGATTTGTGACCCAAGATATGATCTATCCTGGAGAATGTTCCATGAGCACATGAGAGAAATGTGTATTCTGTTGTTTTTGGATGGAGTGTCCTATAAATATCAATTAAGTCCATCTTGTTTAATGTATCATTTAAAGCTTGTGTTTCCGTATTTATTTTCATTTTGCATGATCTGTCCATTGGTGAAAGTGGGGTGTTTAAGTCCCCTACTATGAATGTGTTACTGTCGATTTCCCCTTTTATGGCTGTTAGTATTTGCCTTATGTATTGAGGTGCTCCTATGTTGGGTGCATAAATATTTATAATCGTTATGTCTTATTCTTGGATCGATCCCTTGATCATTATGTAGTGTCCTTGTCTCTTTTAATAGTCCTTATTTTAAAGTCTATTTTGTCTGATATGAGAATTGCTACTCCAGCTTTCTTTTGGTTTCCATTTGTATGGAATATCTTTTTCCATCCCCTCACTTTCAGTCTGTATGTGTCTCTAGGTCTGAAGTGGGTCTCTTGTAGACAGCATATATAAGGGTCTTGTTTGTGTATCCATTCAGCCAATCTGTGTCTTTTGGTGGGAGCATTTAGTCCATTTACATTTAAGGTAATTATCGATATGTATGTTCCTATTCCCATTTTCTAAATTGTTTTGGGTTCGTTATTGTAGGTCTTTTCCTTTTCCTTCTTTTCTGCATACAGGTCTTTTGTGTACAAGCCTCTCTTGTGTTTCTTGCCTAGAGAAGATCCTTTAGCATTTGTTGTAAAGCTGGTTTGGTGGTGCTGAACTCTCTCAGCTTTTGCTTGTCTGTAAAGGTTTTAATTTCTCCATCAAATCTGAATGAGATCCTTGCTGGGTAGAGTAGTCTTGGCTGCAGGTTTTTCTCCTTCATCACTTTCAGTATGTCCTGCCACTCCCTTCTGGCTTGTAGTGTTTCTGCTGAGAGATCAGCTGTTAACCTTATGGGGATTCCCTTATGTGTTAATTGTTGTTTTTCCCTTGCTGCTTTTAATATGCTTTCTTTGTATTTAATTTTTGACAGTTTGATTAATATGTGTCTTGGCGTATTTCTCCTTGTATTTATTCTGTATGGGACTCTCTGTGCTTCCTGGACTTGATTAACTATTTCCCATATTAGGGAAGTTTTCAACTATAATCTCTTCAAATATTTTCTCAGTCCCTTTCTTTTTCTCTTCTTCTTCTGGAACCCCTATAATTCGAATGTTGGTGCGTTTAATGTTCCCAGAGGTCTCTGAGACTGTCCTCAGTTCTTTTCATTCTTTTTTCTTTATTCTGCTCTGCAGTAGTTATTTCCACTATTTTATCTTCCAGGTCACTTATCCGTTCTTCTGCCTCAGTTATTCTGCTATTGATCCCATCTAGAGTACTTTTAATTTCATTTATTGTGTTGTTCATCGTTGCTTGTTTCATCTTTATTTCTTCTAGGTCCTTGTTAACTGTTTCTTGCATTTTGTCCATTCTATTTCGAAGATTTCGGATCATCCTTACTATCATTATTCTGAATTCTTTTCCAGGTAGACTGCCTATTTCCTCTTCATTTGTTAGGTCTGGTGCATTTTTATCTTGCTCCTTTATCTGCTGTGTGTTTTTCTGTCTTCTCATTTTGCTTATCTTACTGTGTTTGGGGTCTCCTTTTTGCAGACTGCAGGTTCGTAGTTCCCGCTGTTTTTGATGTCTGTCTCCAGTGTCTAAGGTTGGTTCAGTGGGTTGTGTAGGCTTCCTGGTGGAGGGGACTAGTGGCTGTGTTGTGGTGGATGAGGCTGGATCTTGTCTCTCTAGTGGGCAGGTTCACGTCTGGTGGTGTGTTTTGGGGTGTCTGTGGCCTTATTATGATTTTAGGCAACCTCTCTGCTAATTGGTGGGGTTGTGTTCCTGTTTTGCTAGTTGTTTGGCATAGGTTGTCCAGCACTGTGGCTTGCTGGTCGTTGAGTGAAGCTGGGTGCTGGTGTTAAGATGGAGGTCTCTGGGAGATTTTCGCCGTTTGATATTATGTGGAGCTGGGAGGTCTCTTGTTGACCAGTGTCCTGAAGTTGGCTCTCCTACCTCAGAGGCAGATCCCTGACTCCTGGCTGGAGCACCAAGAGCCTTTTATCCACACGGCTCAGAATAAAAGGGAGAAAAAGTAGAGAGAATTAGTAGAAGTATGAGGAAAGAAAGAAGGAAAGGAGGGAAGGAAGGAAGGAAGGAAGGAGGAAAGAAAGAAAGAAGGAAAGACGGCAAGAAGGAAAGAAAGGAGGGAGGGAGGGAGCGAGGAAGGAAGGAAGGAGGGAAAGATGGAAAAAAGACAGAAAGAAAGAAAATACAGTAAAAAGAAAATAAAGTATAATAAAGTTACTGAATTAAAAAATTCTAATTTAGAAAAAAAAAAAGGGACGGATAGAACCTTAGGACAAGTGTTGGAAGCAAAGCTATACAGACAAAATCTTACACAGAATTATACACATACACCCTCACTAAAAGAGGTAAAGGGGGAAAAATCATAAATCTTGCTCTCAGAGACCACCTCCTCAATTTGGGATGATTCGTTGTCTAAAGGAGGGAAGGAAAGAAGGAAAGAAAGAAAGAAAGAATGAAGGTAAAGTATAATAACGTTATTAAAATTAATTATTAAGAAAAAAATATTTAAAAAAACCATGGATGGATAGAACCCTAGGACAAATGGTGGAAGCAAGACTATGCAGACAAGATCTCACACAGGAGCATACACATACACATTCACAAAAAGAGGAAAAGGGGAAAAAATCATAGATCTTGCTCCTAAAGTTCACTCCCTTAATTTGGGATGATTGGTTGTCTATTCAGGTATTCCACAGATGCAGGGTATATCAAGTTGATTGTGGAGCTTTAATCCGCTGCTTCTGAGGCTGCTGGGAGAGATTTCCCTTTCTCTTCTTTGTTCTCACAGCTCACCGGGGCTCAGCTTTGGATTTGGCCCTGCCTCTTCGTGTAGGTCGCTGGAGAGTGTCTGTTTTTTGCTCAGACAGGACGGGGTTAAAGGAGCCACTGATTCGGGGGCTCTGGCTCACTCAGGCCGGCGGGGAGGGAGGGGCACGGAGTGCGGGGCGGGCCTGTGGCGGCAAAGGCCAGCGTGACTTTGCACCAGCCTGAGGCCCGCCATGCGTTCTCCCGGGGAAGTTGTCCCTGGATCCCGGGAACCTGGCAGTGGCGGGCTGCACAGCCTCCGCGGAAGAGGGGTGTGGAGAGTGACCTGTGCTCGCACACAGGCCCCTTGGTGGCGGCAGCAGCAGCCTTAGCGTCTCCCGCCCGTCTTCGGGGTTCGCGCTTTTAGCCGCGGCTCGCGCCCGTCTCTGGAGTTCCTTTAAGCAGCGTTCTTAAACCCCTCTCCTCACGCACCAGGAAACAAAGAGGGAAGAAAAAGTCTCTTGCCTCTTCGGCAGGTGCAGACTTTTCCCCGGACTCCCTCCTGGCTAGCCGTGGTGCACTAACCCCTTCAGGCTATGTTCAAGCCGCCAACCCCAGTCCTCTCCCTGTGCTCCCTCGGAAACCGAAATCCGAGCCTCAGAGCCTCAGCTCGCAGCCCCGCCCGCCCTGGCGGGTGAGCAGACAAGCCTCTCGGGCTGGTGAGTGCCGGTGCCGGTCGGCACCAATCCTCTGTGCGGGAATCTCCCCGCTTTGCCCTCCGCACCTGTTGCTGTGCTCTCCTCCACGGCTTCGAAGCTCCCCCCTCCGCCTCCCGCAGTCTCCGCCCGCGAAGGGGCTTCCTAGTGTGTGGAAACTTTTCCTCCTTCACAGCTCCCTCCCACTGGTGCAGGTGCCGTCCCTATTCTTTTGTCTCTGTTTTTTCTTTTTTTTCTTTTGCCATACCCAGGTACGTGGGGAGTTTCTTGCCTTTTGGGAGGTCTGAGGTCTTCTGCCAGCCTTCAGTAGGTGTTCTGTAGGAGTTGTTCCATGTGTAGATGTATTTCTGGTGTATCTGTGGGGAGGAAGGTGATCTCCGTGTCTTACTCTTCCGCCATCTTTCCCACAGTACCTATTCTGAATTCTTTTTCTGGTAGATTGCCTATCTCCACTTAATTTAGTTGTTCTTCTGGGGTTTTATCTTTTTCCTTCATCTGGGACACATTCCTCTGCCATCTCATTTTGTCTGATTTTCTGTGATTTCAGTTTACATTCCGTAGGCTGCTGGATTGTAGTTCTTGCTTCTGCTGTCTGTCCTCTAGTGGATGAGGCTGTCTAAAGGGCTTGTGCATGCTTCCTGATGGGAGGGGCTGGTCCCTGCCTACTGGGTGGAGCTGGGTCTTGTTCCTCTGGTAGGCAGGGCTGTGCTCAGCAAGATTTTTAGCAGCTTGTCTGCTGATGGGTGAAGCTGTGTTCCCACCCTGTTGGTTGCATGGCCTGAGGTGTTCCAGCACTGGTGCCTACAGGCTGTAGGGTGCGGCTAATGGCAGCCTCCGGGAGGGCTCACACCAATGAGTACTCCACAGATCTGCTGCTGCCAGTGTCCTTATCCCCACAGTGAGCCACTGCCACCCCACACCTCTGCAGGAGACCCTCCATTACTAACACATAGTTTGGGCCCCGTCTCTTATGAGATCACTGCTTTTTTCCCCTGGTTTCTGGTGCACACATGATCTTGTGTCAGCCCTCGAAGAGTGGAGTTTCTGCTTTTCCCAGCCCTGTGGAATTCCTGTGATCGAACCCTGCTGGCCTTCAAAGCCAGATTCTCTGGGGCTCCTCCTCCTGTTGCTGGACCTCCAGGCTGGGAAGCCTGACGTGGGGCTCAGGACTTTCACTCCTGTAGGAGAACTTCTGTGGTGTAACTGTTTTCCAGCTTGTGGGTCAAGCACCCAGCAGGTATGGAATTTGATTTTATTGTGATTGTGCCCCTCCTACTGTCTTGTTGTTATTTCTTCTTTGCCTTTGGATGTAGGGTATCTTTTTTGGTAGGTTTCAGTGTTTTTTTTGTCAGTGGTTGTTTACCCGTTGATTGTGATTTTGATGTTTACATAAGAAGGGGTGAGCTCACGTCCTTCTACTCCACCATCATGAGCTAATCTGAGGATTTGTTACTGATATATTTAAAGGAAACCTTAAGCTGCACCAGACTCCATTCATATGCATAGTAGGAATCTGCTTACAAGAACTTTGTACCTAAAAATGTGTTATCCACATTTATCACAATTTCAGAGTCCTAACAACATCATTATTTGAGTCACGTATCTTTATTAGCTCACAGAGCATAACCCATTAATTGCTAGCAGAGAACACTCCCCCTTGAGGGAATGAGTTACCGGAAGATTTGGTAAATTTTAATCAACCTTTTAAAAAGGTCCAGAACATCAGTAGGATGTGAGAGTTTAAGTTCTGGAGGGTAGGAAAGAGGAGTCCTCCCCAGACATCACAATTTTTCTTAGAATTGACCCTGTGCTTGATTTTCAGTCTGCTATAGTAAAATATAAGGTCTTCTTTTCCTGGGTAGCCATCTATTCATGATAATTTTATTTCTTTAATAAATACAGTGATTAGAGGTACCTTTAGGAAGCCATTGGGAATATCACCATCCCCCACACTGCTATTTCCATCTAGCTTCCTGTACTTAGACCCAGGTTTCCAAGTATAGGTAAATATGTATACAGCTGCCTTACATTTTACACGCAGTAGACAAAAATGTATTTTCCAGAATGCCTTAAGAAGTCAGACTGCTTTTGAAAAAGAAGTTTTCTCAAGTTAAACATGCATCATTGTCCTTGTCACCCTTTCCATCCTCTGTGTTTGAACTGAGGAAAAGCAACTGCTCCTGTACCCTTTGAGTTTCCTATCTTTCTTGATTTTTTTTGCACTTCTCCACATCCTATCACTTGAGTCCCTCCTCATTTTGTTTTTGCTCTCATTGTCCAGATAAACATATCTGGCTATTATGCTCCTGATATCAGTGGATTCATCATTGTTATTGTTTGTTTTTATGTATAGAAAATATCTACCTTCTCCCAAACTTTATAATTTAAAGAAATATTGTCTATCTTAAAGCTAATTTTTTCCATAATAATATGTTCATATTCACCTTCCCTCTTTGATTTTATTCTCTTCTTAGTAATTATTAGATTAGGTAAAATATTTGGTAGTGGTATAAAGTTTATATAATACCAAATTAACGAGCATTTTATATATTCTTTTCAGAGATACATGAGTATTTTAATATACATTTGCCTAATAGATAGATCTTTTTTTCCCCTCCTACTGTTCTTGTTGTCAAACTTGCAGACTATTCTTGGTGCCATGAGGGATGCGGTCAAACACAGAACTTCTGTTTTCATTGCACACAGATTGTCAACAGTTGTTGATGCAGATGAGATCATTGTCTTGGACCAGGTAAGAGGTTGAACTTTAAAGTTTAGTGTTTGAAGAACATTAGAAATTGTTACAAACACAAGCAACTTAAATATTGTTTCTAAAGAAAGTTATAGAATTTTGTGTTATTTGAGTAAGACTGAATCCTGATAGGATTCCATTTTTACCTCCTTTTGATAAGAAATAATGCATACCACTTCCAAAAATGAATAAACTGTATTAACTCACTCTATTAAAGTTTTAAAAGCAAAGTTAGATGAGGAAGGCATTAAATCCTAATATGGTAGAGGCAGTTTTAAAGGGTATGTATTTAAAATAATTTTTCTTTATTCATTTTTGCTCTGTACAAAATCTTTGCTCATTGTCTTCACTGTATTTTATATTTTCATTTTTCTAATACCTGCACATACCCTTGATGTCTAAAAGAAAATTACCATAAAATAAAGTCATTTTCATGCATGGCCATTTTTATTTTATCTTTTTCCTCATGAGGAAAGTAAGAAAAAGGACAGCCTGCTTTATTTCTCTGAGGGAATTACTATAAGAGTATACTGTCTAAATGTTCTGAACAAATCAGAGTGCCACTATTGCGATTGGTAGATTTGAAAATTGTAATAGTTTTTCTTTTCTCCTCTCTGTAGGGATATCTTATTCCCACCCCCCTTTGTACTTGATTATTTCTAACAGTGTTTTCTATGCTTATTTCTCCATTCTAATACATAAGCCTTCAATTTTTTATCATTTTGAAAGCCTGAGTACTGGGAGTTAAGAGAGAAGAAGCATTCTCTTGTACTGTCTATATTGAGAGAGAATTTTTCATGCCACTAAAATTTCTTATGGGATATTCAGTTCTGTGATATATATATTATTTCTTTTATGTGTTACCTGTGCACTTTCTATCCTAGGTCTTTTTGTTCATTTGTTCAAAAATGCTAACATTCACTAAAATATAAACTGATTTTCTTCAGTATGCTTGTTCCAGCATGTCTTAAATGGGAAATTTTGTAAATATACTTTATTATCTCATTGATGTTCAGGTATCTGAAATAAAATCTGCTCTTTTGTGCTTTTTACTAAACTTTCCAATTGTATGCAGTCATGTACATAGAACCTTTTCTTGTAAATATAAAATGTTAAAAGTACTTTAACAAGCATGTGCTTACCTACCTCATGCCAGGAGGTTCACAGTATCTATACAGTTATATCATAACATTGCCACTTGGGGTTTGGATTATAATTGGAACTAACTATTGATCATACCATTTGTATCTAAAATCTCTTTATGTTGAATTTGATGGTTCTATAATTGCTTGATTATGAAGATCAAAGATTTTCATTTTCTAGTGAAACTAATGTGACCTCATGTGTTCCGTCAACAGTCTCTGGTAGTATTAATATTAAGTCTGCATAACAGAGTTCCCAAGGCCCTTCCTCTTGCAGCCTGGTGATTACCCGTTCCCAGCCTTGGCAAGAGACTGGAGGTTTACTTGTCAGGAAATTGAGTCAGAGAGGCTCTGGACACAAGAAAATTACCAAGAACATTAACAAAGATGGGCGAGATTAACTGGAAATAAACATACCTAAGAATAAGACCACAGACCCTCCTGTGCCACTGGCTCCAAGAACCTTGCCAACCAATTATTTATTTCTACTGTCACCACTTCTTCCCTCCCCAGCAGATAATTAGAGGATTCTTCTCTAGAGAAACAAAAGTAGCCCCATAAAAAACATGTTCATATTTGGGGACCCCCACAAAATGACCAGATACCCATATGATCATCCTACAGTGAAACCCAACAGCTGAGAAGTCCACTCCCAGGCACATAGAGCTTCCAGTAAGCTTTTTTTAATACTGTATTTTTAAGTGTCAGTGGATAATAAAGGAAGGCCTCCAAAGCAAGCAGAAAAAAATTCAGTAGAAAATATAGACAATGCAGAGAGCATAAGAAAACTTAAAAATATAATTAATATCATCAGAGGTCATGGAAAATATAGCATTTTAAAATAAGGACAAATGCTGTTAAGAAAAAAAGTAAAGAAGACTTAATATTGCATGAGTTCCAGGATACAGTGTTAAGTGACAGTAAGAAAGCTGCAAAAGAGTATATAGTATGCTACCTTTTGCAAGGAGGATGTGGGGGAAACATATGTATATTTACTTGTTTCTGCAAAAAGAAACCCTGGGAGGATAAACTAGAAACTAAAGACATTGTTTACCTGCAGGATGGAGACAAAAAGGGGTAGAGACAAAGGGGAGGGAGTAAGACTTTGCTGATTATACTTTTTTGTATTATTTTTAACTTTTGAACCATGCTAATGTTTTTATATATTTAAAAATCAACAAGGATGGGGCAGAAACAGGAATTGAATACAAACAGAAAGAAGTAAAACTAGGTACATAATGAATTAATAACATAACTGTGTAGAAGAAAAATAGCATGCAGAATTAACCCAAATAACTTTTGAACACATTACTCTGATTATTTAGCCTTAGTGGAATATATTATAAGGATAAAAATAACTCAGACTTGAAAAAAAATAACTCAGACTTGAACTTAGTAAGTTTGTTTTTGGTAGTCGCATGAGAGTAGCTGTTTTGAAACTATTTTGTGTATACTGTAAGACTGAGCATGTGAGTAAATATATTGATGTTGAGAAATAGAGGTCTTACTTGGGAGAAGAAATATACAGATATGGAATGGGAAAAGAAGAAGAGCCTTGTGATGTTATATTGGAACAGAATTGTCAATATCAGTTCATGATGAAAAAAAATGTTCCTAACTCTGTTCAGTGAAAAGGCCTAGAAGCAATGAAATTCCAGTAGTAATGAGTGTAACTAGCACCTAGATCTTGGACACTAAATACTGTTCCTCACTAAAAGGAACCAAGACTCCTTGGAGAAATGACTGATTCCATATTTGGAGCAGGGAAATTAATGAAGGCATATCACAAGGGCACAGGAACCATTTTGAATGGGTTCCCACTGGCCAAGTGTGGGATGATTTGAATGTCAAAAATAAATAAATAATGATACTAATGAATTACAACACATTGAATAAAAAACTAATCTATAATTCCATAATTGTACTTAGAGAAAGCTCTTTTTTAAAAATGAAATCTTGCCATTTAGAGCAATGTTAATGGACCTGGAGGGTATTATGCTAAGTGAAATAAGTCAGAGAAAAACAAATACTGTACGATTTTACTTATATGTGAAATCTACAAAACAGCAAATGAACAAACAAAACAGAAACAGACTCATAAATACAGAGAACATACTGGTGGTTGCCAGAGGCAGCAGGGCAGACAGATGAAATAGGTGAAGGGTACTAAGAAGTACAAACTAAGTCATGGGGATGTAATGTACACATAGGGAATATAGTGAATAATATTTTCATAATTTTGTATGGTGACAGATGGTAACTGGACTTAACTGAGGTAATCATTTCATAATATATAAGACTACTGAATCACTGTTGTACACCTGAAACTAATGTAATGTTGTACACCTGAAACTATCGTAATGTTGTATGTTAATTATAACTCGGAGAAAAAAATGCTAACACATACAAGGAATGATAAGTTTATAGAATCATATTTTGCAACCACCATTGTAATAATGATTCACATAAGGATATCATTGTTTGCTAAAACCATATGGTGAAAAACTATTGGGGAATAGAATATTCACACAGTTTGAAAGCATAACCCATTGATTAATTATTGATTACAAAGAGAAAAAGTACCTTTAAAATAGAGAAATCTGATAGACACTACCTTAACCAGTTATCAAACTGAAATCATTAATTGTGGAGCAAAATGACATCATGTACCTCCTAATATGATACACTGAGGACATATCACCTATATTGTATTGCAACAAAAATGTTTAGCCTGGATCTAAGAATCAGGAACAACTAGACAAATACAACGTGAAGGGCATTCTTTAAAAAACAAGCCTGGGGCTTCCCTGGTGGCGCAGTGGTTGAGAGTCTGCCTGCCGATGCAGGGGACACGGGTTCATGACCCGGTCCGGGAAGATCCCACATGCTGCGGAGCGGCTAGGCCCGTGAGCCATGGCCGCTGAGCCTGCGCATCTGGAGCCTGTGCTCCGCAACGGGAGAGGCCACAACAGGGAGAGGCCCGCGTACTGCCAAAAAAAAAAAAAAAAAAAGCCTGGACATTTTAGAAATGTCATTGTCACACTCACACAGAGTAGGAAACTTATAAATTCAATGTGTTGATCCCGATTGGATCCTGGATGGAAAATATATATATAAAGGATATTATTGGGATAATCGGTAAAATATGAACTATATATTAGATAAATTTCTTGGGTGTGATATTGTTGTATTTTAGTCATGTAGGAGAATGTCCTTGTTTTCAGGAGATACATGCTAATGAAATATTTAGGGGAGAAATGTAGTGATGTCCAATACTCATTCTTAAATGATTTAGCAAAAAGTAGTGTAAATTTAGAGCTAAGATGAAGTGAGAGGAAGCAAATGTGGAAAAATGAACAGTTGCTAACCTAGGAGAAGCATATATAGGTATTCATTTTTACCATTCTTGCAACATTTCAAATTTAAAATGGGGATAGTAAATAAATAAATGAACAACTAGAGGACGAGAGATTTTGAAAATGAAAATAGTCATTTCTGAAATAAAGTCAAGAAAATCTCTAAAGAGTAGAGCAAAAAAAGAGAAAATAGAGGAAAGATAAGAAAACAAGAGAATTAGTCTAAGAGGTCCAACATTTGACTAATGGTTGTTCTAGAAAGAGGGAATAGGAAAAAGGGAAGGAAATAAGTAAAGAATAATACCCCCAAAATGTTCAGAACTGCAGAGCATGAGTTTCCAGATTGAAAGGGCCTACCAAGAACCCACCACAATAAATGGAGGAAAGAAAAATAAAAGTCAAATTATCATAAAATTTCAGAATTGAGCATAAAGAAAAGAACTTAAAAGCTGTGAGAGAAATATCTCTGGGCAGGGTGGGGACTGAATAATAGATTACCTAATATAGTTGATTATGAGAAAAATACTGTTCAGACAGGCTTAAAGTTTAGAGAGAATTACCAATAGTGACATAGAAAACTAAGCAAATGAATAAACAAGGCAGTTACTATGTCCAGGAAGAATAAAATATTATGAGAAAATATATATAAAATCCTAGTACTTCACTTGGCTCAACAGATAATACATAGTCATAATAAAGTACATACTGTGTATTAAATAACATTTATGATATAACCAATGTTATTAGGAGAGTGAAGAGTGAGGCATTGAGAGTGAAGAGTGAGAGTGAAGAGTGAGGCATTAGGAGAGTGAAGAGTGAGGCATAGTTAAAAGTGCTGAATCTCATTAATATGTACATGTGTGTAAATGCCAGAAGAAATAGGTACAGATTTGGAGATGAGATATTCAAGGGTGGAGAAGGAGGAGACAAAAGACTGTACTTTCTGTTATAAACTTGTAATTATTAGCTGACTTTTTAAGCTGTGTACATTTATGCTTTAATACAAATAAAAATAATTTAAAACATAATATACATTTTTATAGCAGGATAAATTTTTTGTGATTTATTTCATTGGTTTTCTGCAAAAATAATTCCATTATTTCTAATACTTTTTGATGCAGTTTTCATTGAGGATTTTTTTTAATTGAAGTGTAGTTAATGTACAATATTGTGTCAGTGACTCAGCTTTTTATTTCAGATTATATTCAATTATAGGTTATTACAGAAGGTTGAATACAGTTCCCTGTGCTATACAGTAAATCCTTTTTGTTTATCCATTTTATATATAGTAGTTTGTATCTATTAATCCCATACTCCTAATTTGTTCTTCCCTCCTCCCCATTCCCTTTGGTAACCATAAATGTGTTTTTTATGTCTGTGCAGTGAGATTTTTATTTTTTTTACAGTGGTAAATAAAAAAATATAAAATACATAACCATGGGGACTTCTATGCCAGTGAAGTGGTCCACAGATACCAAAGTTGAGGACTACATTCAGGATCCAGAGTTCATATAGCTGAGCGAAATAGTTCCTAGACTGTCCAGCCAGCAATCAAGGAGAAGCCTTAAATTTAACCACTCAGAAGTGGGCACACACAAATTTCAGTTATTTTGCTTAAGGGTATATTTGTAAAGGTCCTCTCACCAGGAGTACCAGTAAAAGTGAAAAAATTACTTTTGTCTCCCAACATGTTTAGCAGTAGCTGTCCGGAGACAAATTAATTGTAGATAAGAGTTAGAAATCAATATCAATTCTATGCAATGTTAAGTTTAATAGCCAGTGTTAAGAAAAATAGTTACTGGAAGAAATAAACTTTTCATGGAGAAATATTTTTTATTTTAAAGTACACATAGGATTTTGGGATATTTTTTTAAAATCCTTTAAATCTCTATAAATAACAGTGCTTTTGTGTAAATTTGATTTACTGATTACAGAAAATACCACCTTTAGAAAATCTTCACCTTCCTTTTCTGCTCTTCAAAATGAGAAATGAAACATTCAAATTTTATTTCCTTTAAGTGAAATGGTATATGGTGTATGGAATTTCATAGCTTTTTGTTCACTGGACTGATAGCTCAACAGTAAAGAAGGCATTCCTACCTCAGTTTTTCCTATTTGTACTATAATGAAGAATTGGGAAAGGTATTTTAATGAATGCAAATCTTTCAAAATTCTTGCTTAGAAAGTATTATGTATTTTCAGTTATTATGCTAGTTATATGACTTTCTCTACGTTTCTCTTGTTTTTGCTTATTAGGGTAAGGTGGCTGAACGTGGTACCCACCATGGTTTGCTTGCTAACCCAGGCAGTATCTATTCAGAAATGTGGCATACACAGAGCAGCCATGTGCAGAACCATGGTAATCCCAAATGGGATGCAAAGAAAGAAAATGTATCCAAAGAGGAAGAAAGGATGAAACTACAAGAAGAAATTGTCAACAGTGTGAAAGGCTGTGGAAACTGTTCCTGCTAAGTCACATGAAACCTTTTCTTTTCTTTTCTTTTCTTTTTTTTTTTCTTCTCTTTTCTTTTCTTTTTTCTCCCTCCCTCCCTCCCTCCCTCCCTCCCTCCCTTCCTTCCTTTCTCTCCTCTTTCTTCCTTCCTCCCTTCTTCCTTTCTTTTTTTTCCTTGACTACACATTTGCACTAAAGCAGAATTGTTTTATTAAAAAAAATCATACATTCCCATTTTCTATAATCCTTCTTTTAGATAAGATTTATTTGGAAAGGGAATTGAGTTTTACATCTTTCACAATCTATTTAATGTGATATTTATATTTATCCCCAAATTATTTTCTTGTTACTGCCTTAGTTGTGGTCAAAGCATAATTTTTGTTACTATTTGACTTTACCCCATTTCCATTGTTGAGGCCTGATAGCCATTTGCTATCCATAACCAGATGAATCAGATTGGTTTCCAAATGTTTTGTAGTTTTTCAGACCTCCTTTATGCTGACAATTTAGATGGAAAGTGTCTGTTTCTTAAAATTTTTTTAAAAATAAAGAAGAGAGTGTAGGTTCATTGTTTCTCCTCCGCTGCCCCCATTGAAATACTTCAATGATAGTTAACTATACTTACATTTTAAAAATTATTTGCCACTATATACCTTTAAGAGGAAAAACCTTGACTCTCATGTTGGTATGTAGAATGTTCTTCATCATTAACCAGCATTGTAACTGTCATCTAGTGGTGGGAATTTTATTTTTCCACCAAATGAGGTGTTGCTTTTGTTTTGGACCAAAATTTATACATTTCTTTTTAAAGACTCATAAACCCTGATGTAATTTGAGAGTTACCATACTGGGAGTGATCTAAAAAGCTTAGGAAGTTAATTGCCTTTTCTATTTCCATCTTAAATGCACTGCTTTTGCTATCTGAAATTATACAAAGAAACAACCAAATGGGATGTATGCACGCATGCATGTGTGTACATGTGTATAAAGCAACATCTACTTAAAAATTATTAATGACTTTTAGGCAAATAGGAGAGGATTTCACATATATTTAGATGATCAGGACTCTAATCTGTGTTGACACTTCAGAATTACTTTATTACTAGGTCTTCCCTTCCTTTTTCAGTAGTTTAATGAGTTCCTTTAAGCTTGAAATAACAAGGAGGAGCCCAAACAAGATAATCAAGAAATAATTAATAAAATGTTGGTATATATTCACTTAGAAAGCTCCTCTCCCTTTCCAACTTGAATTTGCTTTAATTTGTTGATAATAATCGTTCAGCTTGAAAAACTTGTGTATCATGAACAGCCACATAACTATATAATGAGGCTTTATTTCTCAGAAAAGTTCTTAAAGTATTTATTTGTCTATGGTTTTATTGTCTTTTAAGTGATAATTTGGTATGGGTGAGATTAATTTTTTTTCTGATTTGTATTGTCACTAGTAGGTAGATATCTAAACTTATCTAAACTTATTGGGTCTGCTGTTATATAAAGGTGATTTGATAAGTATCTTGAAGCCAGTATTTTATGGTTAGTCTTTGAAAGCACAGTAAGTGGTGCAGGATCTTGCTTTTGGAATTGGAGTTAACGCTGAGATGCGTAATCAGCTTCAAAATGGGGGGTTTTGGACATTCTTACTCTGAAGCCATAGACGTGATTGCTTTTCTGAGGAACAACAACAACAAAAAGTCCTTTGAATAACCCAGCTGCATTACTAGAAATGTGGTTAGATAGAAATTTTGCTTCTGTTAATTCCTTCTATACATTTCCAATGTTGCTGATGGAAAATATTTAGCTTAGTTGCATAATCAAACAGGTAAGATTGAAGTAATCATTAGTAATATTCATTTTGAATGAATAGTGGTATTCAAAGTAAGTGATTTTGTGATATGGGAAACGTATAGTCAAAGGATAGGACCTGGTGTAGGCAAAGGGTTGAGGGCTGGGGCGCAGCTTCTGCAGCTCTCGCTGGAGCCGAGACGAGCGCCCACCACTGCCCACTGCATGCGCCTCCACGCCATGGCTGGCCTCAACTCCCTGGAGGCAGTGAAACACAAGAACCAGGCCCTGCAGCAGCAGGTGGACGAGGCGGAGCACCGCGCACAGGGCCTACACTGTGGGAGCTGGATGGCGAGCGTGAGTGGTGAGAGAAAGCTGAAGGTGATGTGGCAGCTCTCAGTTGACACATCCAGCTCATTGAAGAGGAGTTGGGCAGGGCTCAGGAACGACTGGCCACAGCCCTGCGCAAACTGGAGGAGGCAGAAAAGGCTGCAAATGAGAGCAAAAGAGGAATGAAGGTGATAGAAAACTGGGCAACGAAGATGAGGAGAAGATGGAGGTTCAGGAGATGCAGCTCAAAGAGACCAAGGACATTGCTGAGGGGGCTGACCACAAATACGAGGAGGTAACTCGTAAGTTGGTCATCCTGGAGGGTGAGCTGGAGAGGGTGGAGGAGCGTGCCAAGGTGTCTGAACTAAAATGTGGTGATCTGAAGCTGTGGAGAGGAAGAAGAGCAGGGCCGGAAGCCGGCAGACACTGCTCTCTGTGGAAAGACTGGGGCGCCTTTCACTCCGCCCCGCTTCTTAGCAGCCAAAGGGGTGAGGGGTCAGGCCTGCGAGCTGCAGATCATGGCACTAGCCTTGCGACTCTGGCGCCTCCTTCCTTTGGGACATAGCACTGCCCTGGGACCTCAGCTTCCGACGGGTGCTGCTGGAAGCTGCGAGCAGTGCGTTCTTTGGTGACTCCATGGCGCTGAGGTGATGGGAAACCCAGGAGCTTTCAAAAGAAGTCTTTTATTCTCTGCCTTGTCTTATTTGGGTTTTGAAGCTTATCAAGTCATTTCCCAGGCTGCTGTGGTTCATGCTACAGCCAAAGTCTTCAGAGTTGAAGAAATCCTTGAACAAGCAGACTATATGAAAGTGGAGAAACAGAAAAACTTTACCAGTTGCTATCCCAGTACAAGGAAAGTGAAGATGCAGAGTTACTCTGGCGTTTGGCATGGGCATCACGTGTTATAGCTCAACTCAGTGGAACCTCAGAAAAGGAGAAAAAGCTCTTGGTCTATGAAGCCCTAGAGTATGCAAAAAGGGCACTAGAAAAAAATGAATCAAGTTTTGCAGCTCATAAGTGGTATGCAATCTGTATTAGCAATGTTGGAGATTATGAAGGAATCAAGGCTAAAATTGCAAATGCCTACATGATCAAGGAGCATTTTGAGAAAGCAGTTGAACTCAACCCTAAAGATGCTACCTCAATTCACCTTATGGGTATTTGGTGTTACACATTTGCTGAAATGCTTTGGTATCAAAGAAGAATTGCTAAAATGCTATTTGAAACTCCTCCTAGTTCCACCTATGAGGAGGCCTTAGGCTACTTTCACAGGGCAGAGCAAGTGGATCCAAACTTCTACAGCAAAAACTTGCTGCTTCTAGGAAAGACATATTTGAAGCTACACAACAAACAGCTTGCTGCTTTCTGGCTAACAAACGCCAAGGACTATCCAGCGCACACAGAGGAGGATAAACAGATACAGACAGAAGCTGCTCAGTTGCTTACAGGTTTCAGTGACAAGAACTGAGAATTTTTCAATGAAATATCTAAGAAGCAGTGCCTTTTCATCAAATTATAAAGATAATAAATACATTAACCATTTAAATAAATAAATAAAATGTGGTAACCTGGAAGAAGAACTCAATGTCACTAACAACTTGAAGTTGCCAGAGGCTGCATCTGAAAAGGAGTATGAACATGAAGAAGAAATTAAACTTCTATCTGACAAACTGAAAGAGGTTGAGACCCATGCCGAATTTGCAGAGAGAACAGTTGCAAAACTGGAAAAGACAATTGATGAGCTGGAAGAAAAACTTGCCCAGGCCAAAGAAGAGAACGTGGGCTTACATCAGACACTGGATCAGACACTAAATGAACTAAACTGTATAGAACCAAAACAGAAGAGTTTTGTTCCAACAAAAACTCCAGAGCTCCGTGTCTTTCTCTTCTCTTGTAAGAAGTTTCTTTTGTTATTGTCTCTTTGCTTTGCTGGAAATGTCAAGCAAATTATGAATACATGACCAAATATTTTGTATCAGAGAAGCTTTGAGCACCAGTTAAATCTGTTCCTTCCTTTTTTCAAATAGCATCAGGTTTTTCAGCTCTATTTTTATCCTTATATTGCATTTATTCCTGAGGTAGGCAGGGTATTTCATATTTAGCATACTCTCAAGACTGAGGGCATTTGGCTCCTGGGAGAATAGACAACCCCACACTTTTAAAACACAGATTCTGATGTCTAGTCATGGGTCAGTTTAAAAGGTTGAAGAATATCCACCGTTGGTCACATTATAGGAGGCCAGGAACCATCACATTAAAATGGGTGGGGATTTTCCATCCAGAGCAAAAAAGGGGGGTGGGGTTACTATGGGAAGTCATAAACCACACAGAGGTTAACCTAGTCATCCTGGCTCTTTTCCACACTCCACCATGCAGAACAAACATCCTCTGAGCAGTCAGCATGAGAATGCTTGGAAAAGAGTCATAATAATTACCCAAATGTTTTCTAGATAGATCCTTGATATGCTCTTCTCTATGCTTCTTTCACTCTAAAGTTGTTCTCTGAGGAGCTGATGTCTTATTCCAAGATGTCTTATTCCAATAATGACCCATGCTTATCTGCTCTGATATGAGGCCATCCACTCAGCAGGAATGAATGTTGTAGAATTCAGTCCTATTCAGAGAAGCCATATCAAAAAGACTGCTAGCCATCAATAGTTGAGTAAGACTTTCTGTAAACAAATATTGGACAGAATAGCCCTCTCTGACAGCAAAGTAAGGATGAAAAAGTAATTGGCCTAACTTCATCTCCTCTATCCTCCAGGGACTGGCAAATTGGAGATTTACTTATCTGGAATTTTAATTCCTTCTTCAGGACCAAGTTAATAAAAGACCAGGAAACTCCTGATTAAACTGGATATGGAGTATTTTGTAGACAGGGCTGCACAGTTTGACTTTGTTAGATTTCTGCTTTCTCAGTTAACATCTCAGAGCTGGAATATTCCACATTCCCCAGCAGTGTGGGGGCCAACTCAAGTTTACAATTCTGACTAAAAATCACCCTGCTTCTAGTTTATCCAAATCCTCTGCCCCTCACTCCTATTTATTAAGCATCACACTACCCAGGAGATACACTAGCAAATTGTGTAATTGAATAAAACCCACACTTTTCATTTAGATTCTTGCAACTGTATCATATGTAATAGTATCACTTTTCTACATTTTGGTCAAATAAATTTTTACATAAACTAAAAAAAAAAGATAGGAATGTTTTTAGGGTGGAGAAATTTCCCCACTAAGAAATTTGAAGCTGTTTTCATATGATTGGAGGTGGTCTCTGGTGGTCTCTACACCGTTGGGTCATTGTGGTCATTAACCAGTATTTTCAACTAATAAAAAATTACCTGAAAAACTCAGTTATTGTAGGGGCCACAACTAAGTCATATATTTTTCTCTTAACTCCATCTTTGAAAGGTGGTTCTATACAGTGACATAATAGACAAAAGCTTCCTAAAATGATTCATTCAGAGGAAATGCCAAGAAAAGGGACATTTATTATAATGTACTAATTTTACATTACAGTATTACATACACAAAAGTACAAATTTCTAAATCAGTGTTGCAACATAATGTTTTCTTAATGTCTTGGGATAGATAAGCTACAATTTTGGAATATGGCCTCTGAAAATGGAGCAAGGGATAGGGTTTTGTTTCTTAATATCCCTTTATTTTTAAGATTGAAAATTTTACTTTCTTCCTAAGGGAATCCCAGTTTACAAAAATTAAATTGAAACCAAGGTAATTTGGGATCATGAAAACTGGGCCACATGCCTTCCTGCAGGTTTTTAACATAGAAATATCTTGGTGAGCAGATGGGCTCATTTGGAAATTTTTGAACAGCTCAAGTCTGAGGGTCACTTGTGAGAATCAGAAAGAGGCCTTAACATTTGGATAAACTCAAAATACGCATTTACTTCTCCTGTGCAAGGATTTGCACCTTTTCTATACCTTTAGTTAAATATTTTGCCTTTTCCCTTAGACGCTGACAAAGCTCAGTTTGTGAAGATGGCTAGTTTAAAAATATGTTTTGCTTTTAAAGGCAAGATATTTAAAGATTATATGTTTCCTTATTTCTAGATCACTTTGTGCACACTGCCATCTTGCTCCTATCCTTCCTTATTGCTGGATGTCTCAGGGAGTAGCAACTTTTGCCAATGTATATTCATAATTCTCTTACCTTGTAGGTTTATCATAGGATATTCTGTTGTGGATTAGTAGTTGAAAGCATTTAAATATGTTTGCAATGGCAGCTTTCTTAAATTATAGAAAGGTCCCTTCTCTCCCTGCATTGAGTATATAGATTTTGAATGTAAATTGTATAATAAATGACAATATAAAGTCAAATAAGCTGGTTAAAACTGATTAGTTAAGACAAAATGACTCTGAGGGAGGTTCTTTACCAGATTTATTGTTACAACAATCTGTGCAGATAATCAGTACTAAATAAATAATATGACTGTGACTAGAAATGGGTTTCCCATTGAAGCAACTCTTCTGCAATGCATAGGGAGAATTAGTATTTTGCCATTCACACACTCCAAATAAGTACAGATAATTTAATAGACACTCTGGGAGTATGGCCTTACAGCCTTATGCAAAAGGTGAAAGTTTGAAATTGTCTCAGAGGAAGTAATTGTTTGCACTGCTCATAATATGGGTAAAATGGTAGCAAATTGTAGTGCTTTCACTTAGCATTAAGATGTCATAGTTTTAATGACCAGTCAGTGAAAGGCAACTTTTTGTTGCCCCCAGTTTCTCAGTTCTGATGATTAGGATGGAAACCTTTAAGGTGGAAAAATGTCTTGACTGCAAACCACACATTAAACTAGTATCTTGATTAGCTAGGTAGAGTTGGAAATGAAGTACATGCTCTAATTAGAAATAGGTTGGAACATTTTGGGTTAAAAAAAAGGCAGTGGATTGTTTACATACTTCCTGTTCTCACACAGCTACAGTAGAATATTTTTCACTGGTGACTTCCTGTTCCATTTCTGTTTCATAAAGTCATTGGATTTTAGAGTTGGAAGGAATGTAGAGGTCCTCTAATACAATTTCTTCAATTCTACAAATGAGGAAACTGTACTTCAGGAGAAGTCACTGAGCTTACTGTTAGCCAAGTTGGGATGAAAATTTTGGGTCCTGACACCCAATCCATTTCTCTTTTTGCTGAACGACATTTCCACTCAGAAGTTATGTTCAAAAATATATTGACACATCAAAAAAATCTACAAACAATAAATACTGGAGAGAGTGTGGAGAAAAGGGAACCCTCTTGCACTGTTGGTGGGAATGTAAATTGATACAGCCACTATGGAGAACAGTATGGAGGTTCCTTCAAAAACTGACAATAGAACTACCATATGACCCAGCAATCCCACTACTGGGCATATACCTGGAGAAAACCATACCTCAAAAAGAGTCATGTACCACAATGTTCATTGCAGCTCTATTTACAATAGCCAGGACATGGAAGCAACGTAAGTGTCCGTCGACAGATGAATGGATAAAGAAGATGTGGCACATATACACAATGGAATATTACTTGGCCATGGAAAGAACTGAAATTGAGTTATTTGTAGTGAGGTGGATGGACCTAGAGTTTGTCATACAGAGCGAAGTAAGTCAGAAAGAGAAAAACATACTGTATGCTAACACATATATACGGAATCTTAAAAAAAAATGGTTGTGAAGAACCTAGGGGCAGGACACGGATGTAGAAAATGGACTTGAGGACACAGGGAGGGGGAAGGGCAAGCTGGGACGAAGTGAGAGAGTGGCATGGACTTACATATACTACCAAATGTAAAATAGATAGCTAGTGGGAAGCAGCTGCATAGCACAGAGATCAACTCAGTGCTTTGTGACCACCTAGAGGGGTGGGATAGGGAGGGTAGGAGGGAGGTGCAAGAGTGAGGAGATATGGGGATATACGTATATATATAGCTGATTCACTTTGTTATACAGCAGAAGCTAACACACCACTATAAAGCAATTATATTCCAATAAAGATGTTAAACATATATATAGAGAGAGAGACAGGTGAGACATCCAGAATGGTAAAGTAAGGGGTTCAGTAGACCCTCTAACAAAACAACAACTTAACTGGTAAAAGTTATTTTAAAAAAAAACAATCATTTCAAGTATCTAGAAATTGTTCAAATGGCATAAAGCAAATGGAGAAACATTCATTTGAGAGATTAAGTCTCTGTAAGGACAGCAGGAGTCTGTGGCATTTGAGGAATTACCCACATACTCTCCACCTCACCATGTCTTTGTTACAGAAGCTCTACCCTTAGTGCTCTATTCTCTTCAGGTGTGGTGAAGATGTTAGGGAAAGGTAGGGCTCCCTCTCTCCCCAACTCCTCTGGGGCTACAGTTTCACCCTGGCAAGGTAGCTGCCTACATTTCCCATCTCCCCAACACTGTGTTGTAAAAACCATTCCAAGTAGGCACAACCAAGAGTACTGGAGATCCCTTCCACCAGCCAGCCCCACTCTTAGGGTGGAAGCACTACTCCATGCACAAGCTGAGTATACTGGGGCCCTGATTTTTTCCACCTCAGCTAACTCAAAGGTTAGAGGTTTCACTCAGAGAAAAACCAAGAGTACCAGGGACTGCTACCATGCCCTGGTGCCCACTCAGAGTGGTGGTTTCACTCTGGGCCCCCCTGCCTCTAGCTCTGGTTCAGTGATGCAGAGGTTTTTTCCAAAGGGAGAGGCACTCAGGACATAAAGTTCCACAGGTCTGCCTCAGAACACTGACTTCATTGAAACAGAGCATGGAGAACTCCATCCCTAAAGGAATTGTTAAAAACAATGGAGATCTTGGTGGAGAGCAATTTGGAGATGTTGCAAGCAAAGCAGCAGAGGAGCCAGAAGTTTAATAGAAACCAGAGGGAGCCCAGAGGAGTCCTCCTGCGAGTACAGTCAACTCGGGATTGAGAAGACTGTGCATGTGCTGGGCTGCACCCACTCAGGACAATCAGAGAAGAACGTGGGACAGACTCAAAAGCATTTCCCAATACATGCAGACCCATCAACACATGGCAAAAGCTTGATTGGCACAAGGAACTTGACCAAATACTGACGGAACAAAATGTTGCTCTGACCCTAGGAACACAGGCTTAAAAATAAAATCACATTCATTCCTGGCAATCTGGAAGACTGTATGTCCAAGGCTGTGCCCTCTCAGAACAGAGAAGGTACCTCCAAGCTATACTAGTCCCTGGCTGAACATGGGTCAAAAGTAAACTTTCTGAACTATGATAGCATCCTCCAAGCACACGCATATCCAGTGGTAAAGGGTAAAAATCTTACTGACCAGTAATTGCTTTATGCCAAGCCAGGGGCAACCCTTAGGTAGCTAAACTAAAAGATAGAGAAAGGTGATATCAGACTGCATACTGCAGGGGAAATAAACAACCAAGCAAGTAAGAATCCCCCAGAGGAAGAGGATCATTATCCAGAGATGATATAAGATACTACATAAAATGTCCAGTTTATAACATTTATAAAACATGCAAAGAAACAAAGTTACCCAGATGCACAGGGATTGGGGGGAGCAGGCAATAAACATTGCCTTAGAAAGGCCCCAGATGATGGATGTAGCAGAAAAAGATTTGTCAATAAAGAAATAGAATTAAAAAAATAAAAAGAACCAAATGGAAATTCTGAAGTTGAGAAATACAATAAATGAGAAATTTACTAGAGGAGCTCAGTAGTATAGTTGAGCTGACTGAAGAATCAGTGAACTTGAAGATAAATCAATAGAGATTATGCAATCTGAAGACCAAAGAGAAAAAGTAATGAAGAAAAATAACTTCAAAGAAATGTGGAACACCATGAAGCATACCAATGGGAATATGCATAATGGGAGTACCAGAGGAGAGGAAAGGAGCAGAAAAGCAATATTAAAGATATGGATGGAAATGTCTAAATTTGATGGAAAACATTAATCTACACATCAAAGAAGCCCAACAAACACCAAGTAGGATTAATGCAGAGATCCCACACTCAGACACATGATAGTCTAATGTTGAAAGCTAAAGATGAGAAAACTCATAAGAGCAGCAAGAAAAAAATGACATCACATACAAGGAAACTCCAACATGATTAACAGGTTAAGTTTCATTAGAAACAGTGAAAGCCAGAAGACAGAAGGATTACATGTTCAAATTGCTGAAAGTAAAAAATTATCAACCAAGAATATTCAAAACTATCATTCAAAAATAAAGGTGGAATAAAGATGCTACCAGATAAATAAAAAGAAAGTCCATTGCTAGTAGACCTATATTACAAGAAACAAAGGGAAGTATTCAGGCAAAAAACAAGTGACACCAGGCAGTAATTCAAATCCACATGAAAAAACAAAGCACCAATAAAGACACTCATATAGGTACTTACAAAAGAGAGTATAGGTGCATGTTTTTCCTTTCTTAAGAGACTTAAAAACTTCTTTTGACTTAGAAAGCAACCACATGAAATAATATGTGTATCGTTCTTCTGTTGGGGGTGGAAACAAAGCTGTCTTGGAGTAAGGAAATGATAGCAGATGATACCGAGAATCTACAAGAACAAATGAAGAGAGCCAGAAATGATATATAATATGGTCAATATGACAAACTATGAATATATACCTGCACTCCTCTTAGCTGTCTTAAAAGATATAAGATCATATAAAGTAATAATTATAGCTATATATTTAGTTTGTAACATATATAGATGTAATATATATAATAATAGTACAAAAAGGTTGGTATGGAAAGGAGCTATATAGAAGTAAAGTTTCTATATTTCACTGGAATTAATCAGTGTAAATGAAGTAAATTCTGGTAAGTTAGAATGTATATTGTAAGCCCTAGAACTACCACCAGGAAAATAACTCTTAAAAATACACTTAAAATATTAAAGGGATCAAAATATTACACTGAAACATATCCACTTAATACAAAAGAAGATAACTGAGGAACAGAAAAAAAGACATGAGGCATATAGAAGAAAGTTAAAATGGAAGACGTGTACCCAGCCATATCAATAACAACATTAAATATGAATTAATTAAATCAAAAGGCAGAGATTGCAGATTGAATTTAAAAAATCAAGATCCAACTTGATTCAACAGATATGCTGTCTATGGGAAAAGCACTCCATAGTCAAAGATACAAATAAGTTGAAAGTAAAAGGATAGAACAAAATATATATATATATATATATATATATATATATATACCATGCAAGCACCAACCATAAAATTGTTGAAGTAACTATACTAATATCAGATGAAATTCACCTTAAAACAAATAAATGTTACTAAAGATAAAAAGGGACATTTCACAATGATTAAAGATTCAATCTGTCAGGAAGATATAACAATTTAAAACATACATGCACCTAAGAACCTATCAAAATAGATGAAACAAAAACTTGACAGAATTAAAGGGATAGATAATTCAACAATGATAGTGTGAGATTTCAAGGCCCCACTTAATAATGGATAGAACAATTAGGCAGAAGATCAACAAGGGAATAGAACAGAAATACACAATTTGCTCAAGTGTACTGTAACATTCTTCATAGACCATATGCTGGGCCATAAAACAAGCTTCAATAAGTTTTAAAAGATTGAAATCATACAAAGAATGTTGTCTGACCACAATATATTAGAAATCAGTAATAAAGGAGAAAAACTTGGGGACTTCAGAAGGAAATTATACACTTTAAATATGGGTCAAAACTTACAAGGGAAATTAGAAAATACTTTGAGATGAATGAAAATGGAAGCACAACAAAAACATACGGGATGAAGGTAAAATTGTCATTGGAGAGCAGTTTATAGCTGTAAATATCTATATTTAAAAAGAAGGAACATCTCAAAACAATAACATAAACTTCTGCTTTAATCTAGAAAAAGAAGACAAAACTGAACCCAAAGCAGGCAGAAGAAAAGAAATAACAAAGATTAGGGCATAAATTAGTGAAATAGAGAATATAAAGTTAATAGGGAAAATTAACAAAATCACAAGTTGGTTCTCTGGAAAGATCAACATTTTTAACTCTTAACTAGCCTCACCAGTAACAAAATAGTGAAGACTCAAATTAGTAAAAGAATGAAAGAGGATATCATTACTGATCTTACAGAAATAAAAAAGACTGTAAAAGACTATGAACAATTGTGTGCCAACAAAGCAGATAACCTAGAGGAAATGGGCAAATTCTTAGAACGATACAACCTACCAAAACTGACTTAAGAAGAAATAGCCAAGCCGAATAGGTCTATAAGAAGTAAAGAAATTAAATTACTAATCCAAGACTACCCAAAAAGAAAAGCCCAGGCCTAGATTGCTTCATCAGTGAATTCTACCAGAGATTTAAAGAAGGATTAATACCAATACCTCACAAACATTTCCAAAAAAAATAGAAGAGGAGGGAATTCTTCCGAAGTCATTCTGTGAGACCTGTATCATCCTGATACCAAAGTAAAAGACATCACATGAAAACTGCAGAACAATATCCCTTATGTGTATAGATAACAGAAGTCTTCAACAAAATACTAGTAAACAATCCAGCAACTTTTTAAAAGGATTGTAGAGCATAGCCAAGTGGGAGTTATCCCAGGAATACAAGATTAATAAAACATCCAAAAATCAATGTAATACACTATTGTAATAGAATAAAGGACAAAACCCATATGATCATTTCATTAGATGTAGAAAAAGCATTTGACAAAATCCAACACCCTTTCATGATAAAAATGCTTAATAAACTAGGCATACAAGGAAACTTCCTCAACCTGATAAAGGCCATCTATGAAAAACTCACAGTTAACATCATACTTAATAGTGAAAGACTGAATGCTGTCCTCCTAACATCAGGAATGAGACAAGAATGTTTGGTCTTACCACTTCTATTCATTATTGTACTGGAGGTTCTAGCCAGGGCAAATAGGCAATAAAAACAAAGTTGGAGGACTCTCAACTTCAAACTGTAAAACTTACCCCAAAGCTACAGTAATCAAGATGTGTACAGTACTGATATAAGAATAGAAATATAAATCAGTGGAGTAGAATTGAGAGTCCAGAAATAAACCATTACATTTATGGCCAATTGATTTCTGACGAAGGGTGCCAAGATGATTCAATGGGAAATGAACATTCTCTTCAACAAATGGTGTTTTGACAATTGGATATCCACATGCAAAACAATGAAGGTAAACTCCTTTACACCATATATAAAAATTAAGTCAAAGTAGATCATAAACCTAAATGTAAGAGCTAAAACTATAAAACTCTTAGAAGAAAACATAGTAAATCTTCATGATCTTTGGTTAGGCAATGGTTTCTTAGATGAGACATCAACAGCACAAGCAGCATAAGAGAAAATAGATAAATTGAACATCATCAAATCAACAGTGCAACAACTTTTGTACTTCAAATGATGCCATCGAAAAAGATAAAAGACACTTAGAATGGGACAAACTATTTACAAATCATATATCTGATAAGAGACTATCCAGAATATAGAAAGAATATATAAATATAATTACAACTCGATAATTAAAAAATCTAATAACCCAATTAAAAAATGGGCTGAAGATCTGAATAGAAATTTTCCAAAGAAAATATACAAATGTCCAATAAGCACATGAAAAGGTAGCCATTAGGGAAATTCATTTCAAAACCACAGAGATACAACTTCACACTGACTATAATCAAAAAGACAGAAAATAATAATGTTGGAAAGGATGTGGAGACGTTGGAACCCTCATACATTGCTGGTAGGAATGTAAAATGGTGCAGCTACTATGGAAAACAGTCTGACAGTTCCTCAAAAGCTTAAACATAGAGATACTATATGACCCAGAAGTTCCACTGCTAGATATAATGCCCGAGAAGTGAAAACATATGTCCACACAAAAACTCATACATGAGCATTCATAGTAATGTCATTTCTAATAACCAAAAAATATAAACAACTCAAATGTACATCAACTGATGAATGGTAAATAAAATCTTTTCTATCCATACCATGGAATATTTGACAATAAAAAAGAACAAAGAACAAATCCATGTTACATATGGATGCTTCCATTCTAGAACATGCAAATCTATAGAGATAGAAGGTAGATTAGTAGTTGCCTAGAGATAGGATTGTGTTGTGGGGGGATGGGAAGTTACTGCTAATGGATACAGGATAAGTGTATTGACTATAGCCTGTATTTTGTGATTCATGATACAAGATGTGTTTTGTACATATGCTGACACTGTAGTATGTTGTTGCTAGTATTTTACTTCTGTATTCTAAGTGATGCCATTGAAGTAAGAAATCAGTATCCTCAAACAGTTTTTCTTCTGGTATAGAAGTCTTAAACTGCTATTTCCAAAGGTTCATTCACCTTACTTGAAACATTTTTTTTTGAAACATTTTTAATGATTATATAAAAAGAAAAAACAACAACAAAAATCCTCTATAGATGCTGCCTTTAACTGTAGTCATGAAACATGAAGAACAAACCCTTCTTCCACTAGTAATATTAGATGCCAGATTTTCTATAAAGAAAAGCCACTGCATAAATTAGATGCTGTAAGTTTATAAATAGGATGCAATTATAAGTTAATAATTTCATTATTAATAATTTCATAGTTGTATAGATTATCAGAATTGGAAGAAATCTCAGATGGTTTAGTCCAGGATTCAGCAAACTTCCTGTAAAGGGAGTATCTAAATACTCTACAGTCCTGAAAATTTCTGATTTTTCCCATGTTTGGCTCCCTTAATTTAGTTTGTAGGTTTTCTGGCTATTCATGTTCCCTCCTTCTGCTTATTTTTCTTTTAATGCAACACCTATCCCTCATTTATACCACAATAAATAACTGGCACTGAAACAATGAACTATTAGCTAACTTCTTGGTGGTCAGGAATTCTCAGAAATACATGAAATTCATAAAAAATTGTTAAGTCCCATTTCAATTTCCTATCCACCAACCAGATTCTTTAACATATGAAAATCGGTTACTTACCCTTTCTTTTATCTCACTTTAGCCCACTGATAATGGGGGAATGGCAAGATGACCAAAGTTCTAAAATACAAATGAAGAGGAAAGTTTAGGCGTTGATAATCTGAGAATCAAATTTTCAGCTATGGAATAATTAGGAATTAATTAAGTGAACCCTTGGTTGAGCCAGTTGTTCTCCCAGCTGACTTCCCCTCCTGATTAAAACTCTGGTGTTAAGGCTTTCTTAAGCAGAGCACACAAAATAGAATGAAGAAAAGAAAACAGCTTTCTAGACTTGTTGCTGTGTGTCCTTTTCAAAAATAATATTTCAGTTCAGGATTTTGCTTTCCCTGAGGTCCTGCCATTTCTATCTGTGTTTAGGAAAAATGAAGAGTAATATAATCAAGTGAAGCCTTCATAGTAATTTCAAATGGTTGTGCCCTCTGTAAGGTCTCAGAGGTATTAACACTCCTCTTCATATTTTAAGATCACGTGAAATCTATTATGTATCATTTAACCTCTAGCTCAATACAGCTTGTTTGTGTGGTCTCTGCATCCATTTGTGTAGCCATTCTAATTTAATATTTGAAATTATAGTTAATGTTCTAAGATGGATGATTAACACGACCAGCTCTAACACAAGTATGGTAGAGAATTTCAATGAACTCTTCCTGATTAACAATAAAATGTTTTCAGGCCCTGGTAAATAGGGTTCGTGTGAAAGATTTCATAGTAATATCACTCACTGAATAAATACCATGACAGAAAAATGTGAAAATGCAAGGACAGACACAAGGAGAACACAGCCAAGTGATGACAGAGTCAAAGATTGGGGTAATGGCATCCTCAAGCCAAGGAATGCCTGGGCCTACCAGAAACTGGAAGAGGCAAGAAGGTTTTGGAAGGACCCTGACCCTGATAACACCTTGGTTTTGGATGTCAAGCCTCCAGAACTATGATGAATTGGAGGTCTCAAGTCATTGAGCAACAAGCCTAGTGTCAGCCAACTGACAACAAGCAGAGCTAGGGTCTGCTCCACATCTCAGCTAACCAATGGATCTTCAGTTATGTTGGAGTCAGGAGTGGTTCTCTACTCCTTCAACCCTGTATACAGATTGAAGAACCTAGGCCTAATGGGTGATAATTTCCAAGGATGGAGTCAAGGTATGAGCAGAAACCACTGGGGGTTCTATTTTCAGTCCATTCAGAGAGCATCATACTACAAAGCTAATTAGGGTGCATAATGACTACAGTAAGAGACCGTCAATTAAAATGGGCAATTTAATGTCTTGTGTTTTATTACATTTAATTCTTTAATCCAGTCACTAGTCTATACAGTTTTGCTGTCCTAAGACAGTAAAGCTAAAAACAAAACAAAACAAATACCCAGGCTTTCCAGATGTTAGTTTAAATCTAAGATTCACTCTTAGTTAGTTAAATCTAAGAATTACAAGGATTCATCATACTACATATTTGTGGAAGATTCGAAATTTATAATAAGATTTATATTTGTCAATTAGCCTAGTTAATCCTAATTGGCCACTTCTATGTTCAGGTTTGAATATGGGTTTGCTAACCAAGCCCATGGGTTTTGTTTCTAAGAGTCAGGGTGAGACTTCTGAGCACTCATTTGCTAATCAGGAGCTAAAGAAGCAAAATTAAATTATGAAAGAATTTAATAGAAAAGTACACTATATTTGCTTTCATTAACTTCCTGAGTCAGGAATAACTGATATACATATATAATCAATTATTTCATTCAATAAATATTTTTGAACACTACACAAATTACATCCTGAAGTACTAAAACTGATATGGAATAGATCCTCAAAGATTACATCCCCATTCTTTTCCTTTCTATCTATGCCTTATTTGTAGATTGGCAGCAATGTATTTACTTTCAAGAGAATTTTGTCCTTTGGAAAAACTGGATGCACAGCTCACCACTGATTAGAAACAATTAACTTATTTCTATTTAAAAGCCATTAGGGACTTCCCTGGTGGCACAACTGTTAAGAATCTGCCTGCCAGTGTAGGGGACATGGGTTCGATCCCTGGTCCAGGAAGATCCCACATGCCACGGAGCAACTAAGCCCGTGCACCACAAATACTGAGCCTGCAATCTAGAGCACACGAGCCACAACTACTGAGCCCATGCACCACAACTACTGAAGCTTGCGCACGTAGAGCCTGTGGTCCGCAACAAGAAAAGCCACCACAATGAGAAGCCCACACACTGCAACAAAGAGTAGCCCCCACTCGCCACAACTAGAGAAAGCCCACGTGCAGCAACGAAGACCCAATGCAGCCATAAAAAATAAATAAAAAGCCATTAGATAGAAGCAACCTAAATGTCCATCAACAGACGAATGGATAAAGAAGATGTGGTACATATATACAATGGAATATTACTCAGCCATAAAAAGGAATGAAATTGGGTCATTTGTAGAGATGTGGATGGACCTGGAGACTGTCATACAGAGTGAAGTAAGTCAGAAAGAGAAAAACAAATATCATATATTAACACATATTTGTGGAAGCTAGAAAAATGGTACAGATGAACTGGTTTGCAAGGCAGAAATAGAGACACAGATGTAGAGAACAAATGTATGGACACCAAGTGGGGAAAGGGTGGGTGGGATGAATTTGGAGATTGGGATTGACATATATACACTAATATGTATAAAATAGACAACTAATAAGAACCTGCTGTATAGCACAGGGAACTCCACGTCACTGTACAGTAGAAAATAACACAACACTGTAAAACAACTATACCCCAATTTAAAAAAGAGAGAGAAAAGCCATTAGACTAACACAAGAAACCTGAAGAAGAGCAATGCAGATCCCAATATATCAACAAAGTATAGTAAGACCTATTAATCAAAGGAAGTGACAATAATGCTTACCCATAAAGCAGTAATGTACTTGTAAAAAAAAAAAAAAAAGAAAAGGAAAAAAGCTTACTGACCATATAGTTCCTTATTCAAAGAAAAGGAACCAGGCTCATAAAGGTCAACGTGTGGCAGTGTGATTGTGTCCAAATACCAATGAATGGTAAATGTGAAAGCATAAGGATGAGTTCCATTAAAAGTAAGAAGAGAGCAGGAAATAAAATCAGTACTCAAAATTACAGTTTCTTGCAACAGTGTCATTCAATTAATCACACTTTGAGACTTTGTTATTTTTTGTATGTAATGGGAGTTTTCACTCATATAAACTAGTAATAAGATTAAACTCTAGAATGATGTTTCAAAGGAGGTAGTAGAATCTCTGTACCTAGAGATTTTAAAGAATTGGACTGACATCTGTCTTATCTAATTAAGTACTTTAGGAAATTTAACTCTACAGCAGAGAATTTTATGAGTTGACTTCTTGAATTTACTTTCAATATTAAAAATGTAATTTTGAAAATATATGATAAAGTCCATTAAAGCTTAACAAATAAGTTTTGTTGTTGTTGTTTTTGTTTTTGAGTGAAGGAAGATCTATTCCTGGGAGAGGAAATATCATTGCTTCTTCTGAAGGCAAACCTCTCCTTAGGATATTAGAAGTATACTATCATTCATCAGAAAGAACTTTGTTCATTTTTTATAAATGGCACAAAAAAACAGCTTGTAACAAAAGACATCCTGCTAACTCACTTATATGAATGTCTGTGTGTAGGAATGCTTGAACTCCAGGTTTTCTTTTTTATTCCTGCCAGAAGAAAGGTTCTTTGACTTTAAAGAAAGACTGCTTTTGCTAGTGTTTACACACTAGATATTGTCTTTGTTAGTTATAATGCACTGCTATTAGTAATAGAAAATTTTATAATGATGTTAATAAAAATTTTATGCATTTAAGGTGTACAACATGTTGTTTTGATATATGTATATACATCGTGAAACGATGACTATAGTCAAGCTAATTAACATATCCATCTCCTCACATAGTCACTTTTGTGTGTGTATGTGTGGTGAGAGCACCTGAAATCTACTCCCAAGGCAAATTTCCAGTATACTGGAATTTCCAATATGGTACTATTAACTATAGTCACCATCCTGTAATTAGATATCTACAGTATATTTATCCTACATAACTGCAACTTTGTACCCTGTAGCCAACATCTACACATTTCCCCTACCTCCCCACCCCTGGTAACTACTGTTCTACTTTCTTCTTTTATGTTCTACGTATAAGTGAGATCATACAGTATTTTTCTTTCTGTGTCTGGCTTATTTCAATTATAATGTCTTCCAGATCCATCTATCATGTTGCAAATGGCAGGATCTTTTTTTTTAAGACTGCATAATACTCTGTGTTTGTGTTTGTGTGTGTGTGTGTGTGTATACACACACACACACACACACACACACACACATATATATATATACTTCACAATTTCTTTATCCATTCATCAATTGACATACATTTACGTTTCCATAACTTGGCTATTAGGAATAATGCTGCAGTGAACACTGGGAGTACAGATATCTCTTTGAGGTACTGATTTCCTTTCCTTTGGATGTATGTTCAGAAGAGGAATTGCTGGATCCTATGGTAGTTCTATTTTTGATTTTATGAGGAAACTCCACACTGTTTTCCATAGTGTCTGCACCAATTTACATTCCCACCAACAGTGTACAAGGGTTCCCTTTTTAGCCATCCTAAAAAGCATGAGGTGATATCTCATTGTGGTTTTGATTCACATTTTCCTGATCATTAGTGATGTTGAGCACCTTTTCATATATCTGTTGGCCATTTGTATGTCTTTGGAAAAGTGACTTTTTAGGTCCTTTTCCCTTTTTAAAATCAGGTTCTTTGGGTTTGTTTGTTTTGTGTGTGTATGTGTGTTTTAACTATTGAGTTATATGAGTTCCTTGTATATTTTGGATATTAACCTCTTATCAAATATATGGGCTTGCAAACACTTTCTCCTAATATGTAGGTTGCTTTTTCATTTTGTTGATTGTTTCCTTTGCTGTGCAGAAGCTTATTAGTTTGATGTAATCCCACTTGCTTATTTTTGCTTTTGTTGCCTAAGCTTTTGGTGTCATATCCAAAAAATGATTGCCAATACCAATGTGAAAGAGATTTTTCCTTATGTTATCCTTTAAGAGTTTTATGATTTCAGGTCTTACATTTAAGTATTTAATCCATTTTGCATTTATTATAGTGTAAGATATGGGTTCAATTTCATTCTTTTGCATGTGGCTATCCAGTTTTCCCAGCACTATTTATTAAAGGGACTGTTTTTCCCCATGGTGTACTCTTAGCATCCTTGTTGAAAATTGGATCATATATGCTTGTGTTTATTTCTGGGCTCTCTATTCTGTTCCATTGGTTTATGTGTCTGTTTCTATGCCAGTAACATACTATTTTGATTATTATAGATTTGTAATATAATTTGAAATCAGGAAAAGCCTCCAGCTTTATTCTTCTTTCTCAATTGTTTTGGCTATTTGAGGTCTTCTGTGGACCCATACAAATTTTAGGATTGTTCTATTTCTGTGAAAAATGCTATTAGAATATTGTTAGGGATTACATTGAATCTGTAGATTTCTTTGGGTGGTGTGGACATTTTAACAATATTAATTCTTCCAGTGCCTGAAAACGGGATACCTTTACATTTATTTGTGCCTTCTTCAGTTTTGTCACAAGTGTTTTTGTTTCCAGTGTACAGATCTTTCACCTCCTTGGTTAAATTTATTCCTAAGTATTTTATTCTTTTTGATGTTATTGTAGATGGGATTTTCTTCATTTCCTTTTAAGAAAGATCACTGTTGGGGTAAAGAAACCCAAATGATTTTTATATTTTGACTTTGTATCCTGCAACTTTACTGAATTGGTTTCTCAGTTTTAAGAGTTTTTAATGGAGTCTTTAGGGTTTTTCTACATATAGGATTATGTCATCTGCAAACAGGTAATTTTCCTTCTTCTTTTCCAATTTTGATGCCTTTTATTTCTTTTTCTTGTCTGCTTGCTCTTGCTAGTACTTCCAGTACTACATTGAATAGAAATGGAGAGAGTGGGCATCTTCGTGTTCTGTTTTCCCCATTGATTATGATGTTACCTGTGGGGTTTTCATAAATGGCCTTTATTGTATTGAGGTTAGTTCCTTCCGTACATATTTTGTTGTGAGCTTTTATCATGAATGAATGTTGAACTTTGTCAAATGCTTTTTCTGTATCTATTGAGATGATCATGTAGCTTTTAGCTTTGATTCTGTTAATGTGGTGTATCACATCGATTGATTTGCATATGTTAAACCAACCTTACATCTCAGGGTTAAATCCCACTTGGTCATGATGTATAATCTTTTTCTTAAAAAATATTTATGTATGTATGTATGTATTGGCTGAGCCAGGTCTTAGTTGACCAGGGATTGAACCTGGGCCTTCTGCATTGGGAGCACGAATCTGAGCCACTGGACCACCAGGGAAGTCCCCATGATGTACAATCTTTTTGGTGCATTGTTGAATTTAGTTTGTTGGTATTTTATTGAGAATTTTGCATCTATGATCATCAGAAATATTGGCTTGTAGTTTTCTCGTGGTGTCTTTTTCTGGCTCTGGTATCAGGGTGATGCTGGCCTTATATAATGAGTTTGGAAGTATTCCCTTTACTATTTTTTGGAATAGTTTAAGAAGAATTGGTATTAATTCTTCTCTGAATGTTTGTTAGAATTCAGCTGTGAAGCCATCTGGTCCTGGATTTCTCTTTGTTCAGAGGTTTTTGATTACTGCTTCAATCTCCTTATTTATTATTGCTCAGTTTATGCTTTCTATTTCTTCTTGATTCAGTCTTGGTAATTTGTATATTTCTAGAAGTTTGTCCATTTCTTCTAGGTTATCCAATTTGTTGTTCATAATAGTACCTTATGATCCTTTTTATTCCTGAGATATCTATGGTAATGCCTCCTCTTTCATGTCTGATTTTGTTTATTTGAGCCTTCTCTGTTTTTTCTTAGTCTAGCTAAGGGTTTGTTGATTTTGTTTATTCTTTCAAAAAAATCAACTCTTGGGACTTTCCTGGTGGTCCAGTGGTAGAGAATCCGCCTTACAATGCAGGGGATGTGGGTTCGATCCCTGGTCAGGGAACTAAGATCCCACATGCTGCAGGGCAACTAAGCCCACGTGCCACAACTACTAAGCTCGTGTGCCTCAACTACAGAGCCTGTGTGCCACAAACTACAGAGCCCATGTGCTCTGGAGCCTGCGTGCCACAACTAGGGAAGAGAAAACCCGCACACCACAACTAGAGAGAAGACTGCACACCACAATGAAGAGCCTGTGTGCCACAACAAAAAGATCCCACATTGCCTCAATGAAGACCCTGCATGCCACAACTAAGACCAAATACAGCCAAAAATAATAAATAAAATAAATAAATCTTTTAAAAAATCAACTCAACTTATTGATATTTTTCTATTGTTTTCCATTCTCTATTTGACTTATTCTGCTCTGATCTTTATTTCCTTCCATCTCAACTTTGATTTATTTCTGCTTTTTCTGGTTCCTTGAGGTGTAAAGTTAGGTTGCTTATTTGATATCTTTCTTCTTTTTTAATGTAGGCATTTATCACCACAAAGTTCCCTCTTTGTAGTGCTTTTGCTGCATCCCATACATTTTGGTATGCTGTATTTTCGTTTTTGTTTGTCTCAAGATCTTTTTTAACCTTTTATTTCCTACTTGACCCAGTGGTTGTTCAAGAGTATGTTATTTAGTTTCCAAATATTCATGAATTTTTCCATTTCTTGCTGTTATTAATTTCTAGTTTCATTCCATTGTGGTTGGAAAAGATACTAGGTATGACCACAATATTCTTAAATTTATTAAGACTTGTTTTGTGACATAACATGTGATCTATCCTGGAGATGTTCCATGTGCACTTGAAAAGAATGTGTATTCTTCTGCTGTTGGGTGGAAAGTTCTGTATATGTCTGTTAGGTTCATTTGGTCTCTAGTGTTGTTTAGGTCAACTATTTATTTTCTGTCTGGCTATTTTATTCATTATTGAAAGTGGGTTATTGAAATCTCCAATTATAATTGCATTGCTGTCAATTTCTCCTTTCAGTTCTGTCAATGTTTGCCTTATATACTTAGGTGCTCTGATGTTGGGTGCATTTATATGTAACTTTGTAATTTTTTCCTTTTGAATTGACCCTTTTATCATTATGTATTGATCCTTGTTTCTAGAGAGAGTTTTTGACTTAAAATCTACTTTGTCTGATGCAATTATAGATGCTCCTGCTCTTTTTTGGTTACCATTTGCTAAGAATATTGTTTTCCTTCTCTTTACTTTCAGCCTATGTGTGTTCTTAAATCTAAAGTGAGTTCCTTGTAGATAACATCTTGGTTTTCTATCCATTCAGCCGCTTTGTATCTTTTTATTGGGGACTTTAGTCAATTTATATTTAAAGTCATTATTGATAGGAAAGGATTTATTATTATCATTTTGTTAAAAGTTTTCTGTTTGTCTTGTAGGTCTTTTGTCCCTCTTTTTCTCTTTGCTGCCTTCCTTTGGGTTTTGTTGTTTTTGTTGTTTTTGTATTGATAGGTTTTGATTCTTTTCTCTTTTTCTTTGTGTAACTTCTATAGTTATTTTATTTTTGATTACCAAGGGGCAGTAGTAGAAATTTTAATTGTTCATGACACTTAAGGACATTTTTCTATAATTATTTTCCTGTTCCAGAAACTGATTTGTCAGGGGAAAAGGAGGGAAGTATTGGAAACTCTGTTGCTTGGGGAGAAGATGTACAGGCTAGCTTTTCTCTGACTGCTCTGTTCTCAATACTTTACTTTTAACTGGGGAAGTCATATCACCAAATTTCAAGTGAATCATAAGCATGATCTAATGGGAAATAAGTGTAAACCTGGGGAGGCTGAAGAATAATAATTCTGCTAATCATTCATCTTCCTATCTGAGAATTGTAAGCAATTTCAGAAGGTTGCCCAGTCTAATTTTCTTTCATCTTGCCAGTAAGAAAACATATAGAAATTGATTAATTGAGTGGCTCCATGTCATATTGGGAAGTGGAAAATCTAGATCAGAGATCCTCAGAATGTGGTCTGGGGGTTCCTAAGATTCTTCAAAGTCTCATTATTTGCCTTTTTCATTTTCATTCTCTTGTAAGTATAGTGTTTTCCAGAGGCTACATGATATACAATGACATCATTGTTCTGACAGTTAATGTGTATGTTCTTGTGTTTTCTAGAATTTTCTAAGGTAGTAGTTTTAGGGTACAAACATGGCTATGTTCATTTACATACAAATAACTCAGTTTGTTCTCAATACTTATACTGTTTTTTTACTGGCTATCTATGGCTATACCTTCAGTAATCTCTGTAATCTCCTTATTATCCACCAAATAGTGATTTTTAAATTCTAGAATTTCCCTAATGCCTATGTGGAAACACAAGAAGTAAGTACACTTTATTTTTCTTGTTTTGCAGTTAAAATTTTTTTTAATTTTCAAAAACTTCTAAATTTTTACATTTTACCTAAACCTTATTATACAATTTAATAATATTTATACTACTATAAAGTCATATTTATATTTTTCTTATTCTTAGAGTTAGATCATTGGCTTATAAAAGGCAGACTAGGAAAATAACTTTCTCAACACATAACTGCTCCAACCATTTCTAGAGATGCTGAAAATCATTTTTAGCTTGAAGCTGACATCACAATAGAGTTACAGAATTTTTTGACTCAAGGAAGGGAAGACTATACTCCAAAGAAACTAGGCAAAACTGTAAATTAAATATAGTGAAAACTATTTCTCTCGGCTTTATAGATGTTAGTAATTTACCCTATTGTGTCTCGTGTGACAGAACATTTTCAGGTAGTATTATGGTACCAGTTAAATTGCAACAACATTTTGAGTTCAATTACTCAATGATTATGGAAAACAGAATTCAATATTTTAAACATAGATGGATAAGCTCTTTAAATCCAAAAATTGCTTGTTACAGCTTTAAAACAAAATAAAGCCACCAAAGCAATTTATGGGTAAATTATCATGAATTGGCTAGAAAAGCACACACAGTAACTAAGAGACTAAGCCTTGTACAGTTGACATTGCTTAATGAATGCCTACTAAATGAAAAGTTAGTAAAAGAAATAGTGGTACAGACACTTTACAATGATACAGTAACTCATCTAATTAAATATTTAGCTGCAAATATGAAAAGTGACTTATTATTTCATCCTCAGAATTATACTTCTGCCTTACAAATGGCTGAATCTAAATGTGGCTGAGGGCTTCCCTGGTGGCGCAGTGGTTGAGAGTCTGCCTGCCGATCAGGGGATATGGGTTCATGCCCTGGTCTGGGAAGATCCCACATGCCACGGAGCGGCTGGGCCCGTGCACCATGGCTGCTGAGCCTGCACGTCCGGAGCCTGTGCTCCGCAACGGGAGAGGCCACAACAGTGAGAGGCCCGCATACTGCAAAATAAAATAAATAAATAAATGCGCTGAAATTGATGAAAATGCATGGAACCACATACAAGTATTGATAATATGCAAAGTGCTGAATAACTTTTTTGAATCTCATGGTTTATCCTGAAACAACCATGTTGACATTTGCACTGATGGTGCAACAGCATTAGTAGGTAAAACTGCCAGTCCCTTAGCATGAATCAAGACAGTGGCACCAAACTATACCTAGTCATTGTATTCTTCACCATCATGTACTTAAATAAATGTGCTAGTTTCATTTAAGAATATCCTTAATAAAGTCATAAAAGTTAGTTTATTAACTCAACCCTTGAGCACAATTTTTAAAAATATTCTATAGGATGAAATGGCAAGTATACACAAAGCACATCCACTGTATATTGAAGCATGATGGTTGTCTCAAAGAAAAGCACTTGTACATTTGTTTGAGTTGAGAGCCAAATTAGCCACTTTTTTTCATGGAACACCACTTTCACTTGAAAGAGGGACTTATAGAACTATGGCTCTTCAGATTTGAGTATTTGACAGATGTTTTCTCAAAAATTAATGAAGTGAGCAAGGAAAGGAATGAACCATATTTATTACCAATGGTAAAATTTGAGTTTTTAGGAAAAAAATTAGAATTTAAAAAACTTGTATCCACCACTGTAAGCCTGACAGCTTCCCAGTACTTAGTGACTTTTCTGAAGAGATATGTGGTGATATTAACATATGTGATATTCTGGATGTTTTTGAATGGAAGGCATCAACATTTGGAATACCTGCATAATTCAGTGCACTGGTATTTTCCATATGAGTGATGTTACAAAATCATGCATAGGTAAAAGATACATTCAAAGGGTAAGATAGACCAATGGATATCAGTGTAACTGAGTCTAAAAAATTCATCGATATTGTTTCAGATTCTACACTGTGCCAACTTTAAGAAACCACCACTTGTCAAGTTTTGTTGTAGAATCAAAAAAGAATATCCACAGTTATCTGAAAAAGCTGTTAAAATACTCCCCGCTTTCCAACTATATATCTGAGTAAGGCCAAATTTTCTTTAAAACAACATATCACAGTAGATTGAATACAGAGCAGATATGAGAATATAGTTATCTTCTGTTAAGCCAGACATTAAAGAAATTTGCAAAACTGTAAAACAGTGCCACCTTTCTCACTAATTTGTTGTAAAATATATTATTCACTAAAATGTTATATTATTTCTGTCATATAATAGGTTTATCATTTTAAAATAATAAACAGATATATTACATGTTTTATCAGATTTAATTTCCAATGCAGTAAATATTGATAGATATAGCCCATATGAACAAAAGCTATTTGGGGTCCTCAATACTTTTTAAGAGTTCTAAAGCAGTACCGAGACCAAAGCATTTGAGAAGTAGTCTACATATAGGATTTGGATTCATGACTTGAAGCTCCAAGCATTATTAGAAATGTGGCCTCTTGGGACCTCCCTAGTGGTCCAGTGGTTAAGAATCCGCCTTCCAATCTAGGGGATGCAGGTTCAATCCCTGATCGGGGAACTAAGATCCCACATGCTGTGAGGCAACTAAGCCCATGGGCCACAACTACTGAGTCCGTGAGCCTCAACTACAGAGCCCACGTGCTCTGGAGCCCATGTTCTGCAACTACAGAGCCCTGTACTCTGGATCCCATGCACCACAACTAGAGAGAAGCCCGCGTGCCACAACAAAGAGCCCATGGGCAGCAATGCAATCCTGCATGCTGCAACGAAGATCCCACAACTAAGACCCGACACGGCCAAAAATAAAATTAAGTTTAAAAAAAATAAAAGAAATGTGGCCTCTTGTCAAACAAGGAAATTGGTTTCTAGACAGAGAGGGAGTCATGGTCTCAAATTTGACTTGGAGTGAGCTATATGAATTCCATGCAAATTAAGTAAGTTAACCCTTGAGAATAAGTGTGGGAAAAAAGCAAATTGTGGTATGTGCTATCTTTGGACAAAGCATATACTCTTAACATTTTTTACAGTGTTTTGCCATTAGCAAAGCATTTTCACACTCATCTCTTTTCTTCAAGATTAAAAGTGTTTTTAAAGATCAAGTCCCAGACTTTCATTTTTATAGATGGAAAAATTCAGGCCCAAGAAGAGAGGTGATTTACCTCAAGTCACACAATATTGTTCACCATTGTATCCCCAATAACTAGCACAATGTAGACACTCAATATGTATTTGCTGTATGCATATCTAAATGAGTGAATAAATGAATGAATGACAGAGCTTGTAGAGACCAGGACTCCTCATTATGAGTCCTGTCTTTTCTTACTTTTGCATGGGCTTCTCATATTATTTTGCAAAACAAGAGTAAATGTGTTTCTGTTACAGAAGGAGAGACTTAGATTATTCACAGTAAAGAACTTTTTGGCAATTTAAGACTCTTCCTGGCACATAAATACAATGGATTACTAGTCAGCCATAAAAAGCAACGAAATTGAGTTACTTGTAGTGAGGTGGATGGACCTAGAGTCTGTCATACAGAGTGAAGTAAGTCAGAAAGAGAAAAACAATTACCGTATGCTAACACATATATATGGAATCTAAAAAAAAAAAATGTTCTGATGAATCTAGGGGCAGGACAGGGATAAAGACACAGATGTAGAGAATGGATTTGAGGACCCAGGGAGGGGGAAGGGTATGCTGGGATGAAGTAAGAGAGTAGTATTGGCATATATACACTACCAAATGTACAATAGATAGCTAGTGGGAAGCAGCTGCATAGCACAGGGAGATCAGCTCAGTGCTTTGTGACCACCTAGAGGGGTGGATGGGGGGGTGGGAGGGAGACGCAAGAGGGAGGGGATATGGGGGTATATGTATATGTATAGCTGATTCACTTTGTTATAAAGCAGAAACTAACACACCATTGTAAAGCAATTATACTCCAATAAAGATGTTAAAAAAAAAAGACTCTTCCTAGTCTTTTATCTCAATCAAGATATGGAGTATACCCGCACGACTTTTAAGAACAGGAGAATTTGTACTTTATCCTCTTCAAAACCCTATTGGCCTTTCTTATTTGGAATTATAGATTTTCAAGTAGAGCTAACATTGTTGACTTCAGTTTTATTCCCACCTGTGTTACAGATCCCTTTTCATCAGAAATAACATTTCAAGTATACTTATATATGTATGTATGTACCTATATATATATGTATTTGTGTATATACATATACATGTATAGCATGTGTATACATTTATGTATACATGCAAACACAAACACAAATTGTAACCATCCACACACCACATTCAAGAACTTACAACCTAAAGAAAGAAGGAATATTTGGTAATCCAGATCTAGGTTTCCAATTTCTCTTTGCTTTCAGGCATCCTGGCTCAGCTATTACAAGAAGGTGAAATTCTAATTTATGTCATGCCTAGCACATAATAGGAGCTCAGTGTGTTGTTTGACTGACAAATCTTATAGAAACATGACTTAAAAAGGCATCTGGGTAGTGGTAATTCCCCATATCAAAATAGGCTCCAGTTTTTAAGGGAGAGTAGCTGCTAAGCTCAGTTTTTGCTCTGCCTTTTGGTGAATTCACAGGGAATATCACACACCTCAGAGTTTTAAAAGTCCCTGTTAATGGTGGGATTTATTAGGAATTCAGTCTACAGACCCTGCCAAGTCTGCCTAGATTTAAGAATACATCTCCAATAAATTCCAGTGAAATGTCTTTAAAATATTTCCAGGGACTAAGATTTAGAATGAGCGAAAATGTCATAAACAAATTATAGTTGACAGTACCTAATGGAGAGGATTTTACTTCACTATTTTTTAAAGTATCATCTTGGGAAGGAGTGGAGTTTAAATGAGGGGAGATTAGAGTGAGAATTAGGAAACCTACATTCCAGTAGTTGCTCTGCTATTTATTGTTGAGGAATCTTGGAGAGATGACTCCACTGCATACTCTGGATAATGTCTGTCTCCCTGTACCTCACAGGAATGGTAGAGGAGAGTGAGAATGTATGTGAAAACACATGGAACTCCTTAATATAAAAAGTTGAATGCCACAGCTAGACTTAAGAATAAAGTTGTCTTTTATTTTCCAATCCAAAATGCCCATTTCCACTCCACATATTTTGAGAGCTGTTAAAGTGTAATGTTTAAGGCATGTTACAAGCCATGGACCCTGGCAAAAAAAAATCAGGTGGGCCAATATAAAAACAAATATGGTTTTTTTTCTCACCTCTACTAAGCACTAGCCACCCTTCCAGTTAGTTACTCAGGCATGTGCACACTGTGATTTTTTTTCTTATCTATGCCACACTAGACTGTACCTCCTGGAGAGCAGAGACCATTTTGTCTACCTTTGTAACTCCCACAGCATCTAGTAAGGCCCTCACTTATTGCTCAGTAAGTGTGTGTTAAACGTAATAGATTCTGTTTAACTGGTTATAGAGCTTCTCACCTTTTAATTCTTGTTAAGAGCCTTTTAAGTGGCCTCCTTACCTCTACTGAACAAATTAAGGCCCTGAATTATTTTCCCATTCTTATATTTCTTTCCAACCTATTCTCCCCATTACTCTGTGAAGTTAAGAGGTCATCAGACGTTTATTATCAAAAATTTAACTAATAAATTATTCTAAAATTATATTTAAACTTTTAGGAAAAAATCTCTGTGCAAATGAAAGATAAAAAGTTCAAGGGAGGGGCTTTCCTGGTGGCACAGTGGTTGAGAGTCTGCCTGCCGATGCAGGGGATATGGGTTCATGCCCCGGTCCGGGAAGCTCCCACATGCTGCAGAGCGGCTGGGCCCGTGAGCCATGGCCGCTGAGCCTGCATGTCCGGAGCCTGTGCTCCACAGCAGGAGAGGCCACAACAGTGAGAGGCCCGCGTACCGCAAAAAAAAAAAAAAAAAAAAAGTTCAAGGGAAACCTAAGAAATGCCTAACTTACACTAGTGTGAAGCTTGAGTTATTTTAAGCTCTAGGATCTACTGTTCCTCCATCGATTGCCCGAAGACCTGCTTGGAACATATCCGGAACTCCCCAAGCAACGTTTCATATCAGATGCATGAATGATTCACAAAGCAATTTCTTCCTTTATTCTTTATTTTGTCTAAAGTCAGACATCGCATCCTAGTCTCCTAGTGATGTCTTCAGAATCCCTCCAGAAACAGTATTTTGCCAAATAACATTGATTTACCATTGCTTATTTATTCAAACAACAGAATTTGCTTGTAGAGTAGCTCCAGTTTGTCTTTCTTTGTTCTCGTTGCACTTCCCTAGATTAGGCTTATTATCTCAAACATCCAACCCATTTATTACTTTCAAATGGAGGTTGTAGAACCCTAAGTGGTCTGTATCTCTACTTTCATCTCCCCTCCAGTTCATTCCTTCCCATCCCCAAGCTATCAAAATTATATTTCTAAAACACATGTCTATACTTGGGCTCACTTCTTAATAAAATCCTAATTCCTCAGACTGGCATTCAAGACCCTCCACATGTTTTACTTTTACCTTTTGGCCCTTGTTTATTACTTCTTCACTAAGCACTCTTGTAACTTGCCTCTCAAAGGTTTATTCATTCCTCAAAGAAAGTCCAGCTGAAATTATGCATCCTTCAAAAAACTTAGTTTCTATCCATAATTGAAATTTATCTTTCCTGATTCCATACTTCCTTCACACTTTGGACTTGTGGACATAAGTATTTGTGTCCTTCTTTACTGTAAGCTTCTTTTGAAATTTCCTCATTTACAATTGCTCCACAGCACCACCCAGCACAATACTTTGCACCTAATATAGATAGTATCATTCAGCTTCTGGATTCTTACACTTAGTGTAATGTTTTTGAAGGTCATCTGTGGGCTAGTATGTACCAATTGTTTGCTCCTTTATATTACTGAATAGTATTCTATTATATGGATATGCCCATATTTTCTTCATCCATGTACAAGTTGATAAAATATTTTGATTATTTGCAGTTTTTTTGGCTATTATGACTGCTATTTCTCTGAAGATTTCCTGGGATAAATCCTACTTGATCTTTTTATTTTCTTGGAAGTTAAAACGTTTTATTTTTATTTATTTTAGATTTTTTTTTATTGAGGTAACATTGGTTTATAACATTATATGAGTTTCATGTGTACAGTTGATATATAACCCTCTGATTATGCTGCTGGATTCAGTTTTCAGTATTTTGTTGGGGTTTTTGCATTCACAAGGGAATTGGTGCACATAGTTTTCTCTTCTTGTGATGTCTTTATCTGGCTTTGGTACCAGAGTAATTCTGGCCTCATAGAATGAGTTAGGAAGTATTCTGTCATGTTCTATTTTTTGGAAGAGATTGAGAATACGTGATGTTAATCCTTCTTTAAATGTTTGGTAGATTTCACCAGTGAAACTATCTCTCCCTGGGTTTTCCTTTGTTAGGAAATTTTTGATTATCAATCCAGTCTGTTCACTTGTATATAAGTCTGTTCTGATATTCTATTTCTTCTTGAGTCTATTTTGGTCTAGTTTACGTATTACTAGGAATCTGTCCATTTCATCTAGGTTGTTGTAATTTGTTGTCATACAATTGTGCATAGTATTCTCATAATCTTTTCTTTTAATTTCAGTAAGATACACAGCAATGTTCCTCTTTCATTCCTGATTATAGTAATTTGAGTCTTCTCTCTTCTTACCTTAGTCTATCTACAGTTTTGTCAGTATTTTGGATCTTTTTTAAATGACCAATTTTTGGTTTTGTTTATTTTCTCTATTGTTTTTCTATTCTCTGTTTCATTTATCTCTAATCTTTATTATTGCCTTCCTTTTGCTAGCTTTGGGTTTAATTTCCTCTTCTTTTTCTAGTTCTTTAAGGTGTAAATTTAACTTATTACTTTGGGATCTTCTCTCTTTTTTTTTTTAATACATGGGCTGTTTTGTTTTGTTTTGTTTTGGTTGTGCCTCGCAGCTTGTGCGATCTCAGTTCCCTGACCAAGGATTCAACCCTGGCCCTCAGCAGTGAAAGCCCAGAATCCCAACAACTAGAACACCAGTACTCCCTAGGATCTTCTTTTTTAAAGTAGGGATTTGCAGCAATAGATTTCCCTCTGAGCACTGCTTTTTCAGCATCCTATAAGTTTGGCTATGTTGTGCATTTCTTTTCTTTTTTTTTTTTTTTACAGATTGCAAACAATATAATACTCTTTATGTGCTTTTGTTTTCATTCACTGAAATATATTTTCCACTTTCCCTTGTAATTTACTCTTTAACCCATTGACTAAGAATGTGTTGTTTAATATCCACATATCTGTGAATTTTCCAGTTTTATTTCTGTTACTGATTTCTAGTTTAATTCCATTGTTGTTGGAGCACATACTTTGTATGATTTCAGTCTTTTGAAATTTATTCAGACTTATTTTGTAAGTCTGGTCTATCCAGGGGAATATTCATGTGCACTTGGGAATAATGTGTATTCTGCTGTTGCATGGAATATTCTGTATGTTTCTGTGTCTGTTAGGTCTAGTTGGTTTATAGTGTTGCTTAAGTCCTCTATTTAATTATTATCTTATGTCTAGTTGTTTTATCCATTATTGAAAGTGGATTATTGAAATCTTCAAATACTGTATAAATGTCTATTTCTCCCTTCAATTTTGTCAATTTTTGCTTCATATATTTGAGGTCTCTCTTGTTAGATACATGTATGTTTATAATTGTGGTACCTTCTTTATTGACTTATCCTTTAATCAACATATAATGTCCTTCCTTGTCTCTTGTAGCAATCTTTCATTTAAAGTCTATTTTTTCTGACATTTGTATGGCCACCCCAACCCCCTCTTTTGGTTACTGTTTACATAAGATATCTTTTTCCATTTTTCACTTTCAACCTATTTGTGTCTTTGGATTTAAGTGAGATTCTTTTTTATTTTTTACATCTTTATTGGAGTATAATTGCTTTACAATGGTGTGTTAGTTTCTGCTTTATAACAAAGTGAATCAGTTATACATATACATATGTTCCCATATCTCTTCCCTCTTGGATCTCCCTCCCTCCCACCCTCCCTATCCCACCCCTCTAGGTGGTCACAAAGCACCAAGCTGATCTCCCTGTGCTATGCGGCTGCTTCCCACTAGCTATCTATTTTACGTTTGGTAGTGTATATATGTCCATGCCACTCTCTCGCTTTGTCACAGCTTACCCATCCCCCTCCCCATATCCTCAAGTCCATTCTCTAGTAGGTCTGTGTCTTTATTCCTGTCTTACCCCTAGTTTCTTGTAGGTAGCATATAGTTAGTTGGCTCACGTTTCTTCCTTTTAACTGCACAGTTTAATTTATTTACATTTAAAGTAGCTACTGAAAAGGAAGGACTTACTTCAGCCATTTTGCTCTTTGTTTTCTGTGTCTTACACCTTTTATTATTCTTCAATTTCAACATTGTCTTCTTTTGTATTTAATTGATTTTTTGTATTGTAACATTTAGATTCCCTTCTCTTTTCTTTTTATGTATTTTTAAAGTTATTTTCTTAATTATTACCCTGAAAATTACAATTTATATCTTAAATTTATAGCAATCTAGTTTTAATTAATACCAACTTTGCTTCAGTCCTATACAAAATTCTCCTCCTATACAGCTTCTTTCCTCACCATTTATGTTGTTATTGTCACAAATTACATTTTTATACGTTGTGTGTGCCCATTAACATAGATTTATAATTATTGCTTTATACATTTTCCCTTTTAATAATATAAAGGGAAAAATTCAGTTTAATTTTAATGTTCATAACACACAAATCTTGGGTAGCATGTCTGTATTCTAAATAGCACCTTGCACATTCAAGTCGCTGCTAAGTATCACAGTGTCCTTGTCTAGAATAGAGAGCTGTCAGATCTAAGTTCTTAGCACATTTCATATTGGTCTGAATAACTTGTTTAGATTTTCCAAAGCACTGCAGTTGTTTCTGACCTCTTTCGTGTTAAGCACACATAGAAAAATTCTAATATTTGCACGGCTTCCTGAGATATGTGACCAAGGCAGCTCATAGCTTGAGTCCACTAAGCTTAGGGGCTCATTCACCTCAGGTTCAGACTCATCTTCCCAAAGACTGAAGGAATCAATATATGGTTTTACATATTACCTGTTCACGGCATATCAATTGAGAAGTTATGCTATACGTCATTCAGCCTTCATTCTGGATGGAGAATTAGCCATTCAAGGGAAATTAAAAAGAAAAAGCAGTGTGTCCTGTTGTAGGAGGGATTATAAAACATCCCTCAAGATTTCCCTCTCCCTGGTGTGCATGTCCTGCATAATCCCCAGGACTGTGAAAATGATACATTTTATGCCTATGATTAGGTTATGTATGTCCTATGGCACACTTGATCTTAAATAGGGAGATTATGTAGTGGACCTGTCCTAATCACATGAGCACTTTTAAAAGTAGAGAGTTTTCTCCAAGGAAGAAGTCAGAGAGTGAACTCCAGCTGGCCTGGAATAAAGCAAACATCCATGTTGTGAACTGCCAATGGAGAGGGGCAGCTTCTAGTAGCTAAGAGCATTCCCCAGTCAACAGGTAGCAGGAAAATAGGGAATTCTGTCCTGCAGCTGCAAGGAAATGAATTCTTCAACAACCTGAATGAGCTCGGAAGCAAATTCTTTGCCAGTCTCCAGCCAAGAGAATAATTTCAGCCTTGTGAGACTGAGCAGAGAGCACTGCTACACCATGTGTGGACTTCTATAGAACTGTGAGGTAACACATGAATTTTTTTAAGCAGCTAAGTTTGTGGTAATTTGTTACACAGCCATAGAAAACTCATATAGTCCTTTTCCCTGATGAGTTCAGGTTTATAGAGAAGACCCTCTTAGAGACAAATGTGTGAGAACATACCCTATAACTCTGAGTGATGCTATGGTTACTTTCTGGGATTCTGTAGCAAGAGATCTTAAGGCTTTATGCTACTACTACAAGCATACCTCGGAGATATTGTAGGTTCCATTCCAGACCATAGCAATAAAGTGATTATCGCAATAAAGTGAGTCACACGAATTTTTTTGTTTCCCAGGGCATATAAAAGTTATGTTTACACTATACTGTAGCCTATTAAGCGTGCAAAGCATTGTGTCTAAAAAACAATGTACATACCTTAATTTTAAAAATACTTAATTGCTAAAAGAATGCTAACCATCATCTGCCAACACAGGGTTGGAAAACCTTCAATTTGTAAAAACCGCAATATCTGCAAAGCAGAAAAGCAAAGTGCAATAACATGAGGTATGCTTGTATATTACTGTTTCAGGGTCTCACCTGAAGAATGAGAATATTAGTTGTATTAGTCACCAATCAGTTGTGGATAAAATGTTAGATGGGAAACTATGAGTGGATGGTGATAAAGGCTTAGGGATATGGGTACTTGGTGGAAGAAAGGAAAATAAGGAATAGGTAACAGGAAATACATTGACTCCTGCCATATGGAGATTTGGAGAGTGAGTAAACAGTCAAGGTACCTGGGAAGTTGTAATAGCCACTGCCTAGGGGCTGAAGCACAAGTAGCTAAGGAGACAGAATAAAGCATGGGATATGGCTTAAGAGCCTTGTAAGCAAGTTAACTAGTATGGAATTAGAAACAAGTTGTTTTGAAGCTTGATTTTGTGTGTGTGTGTGTCTTGTACTTCTTTTTTTTCTTGTGTTCTTCCTTCATTTTTTTTTTTTGTCTTTTAAAAATTTCAGCCTTTTACAGCTGTGCTAAGAGAAGCCAAGCAAAGAGGAAATTGTTCACACTTGTGCCAGAGATTTAATGAGAAAATAGTGCTCCTCTGGAGGCCAGGCATGGCAGTTTGATCTGGAAGAGAGGTTTCAGGAGAGTATTTCCTGACAGAGGCTGCTTCAGAGAGGTTAAAATTTAGTTAAAACTGAACACTCCTGCTGTGACTGACTATAAAAGAGTAGCACAAGGGAACTTTTTCTGGTGATGGAACAGTTTTGTATCCTGATGGTAGTGGTAGTTTACATGTGATAAGATTTCATTTAAAAATACCCAAAGAAATGAATGCATGTAAACTTGATGAAATCTGAATAAGGTATGTATGTAATTTATAGTATTGTGCCAATGTCACTTTTCCTGGTTTTCATAATTTACTATGGTTATATAAGATATTATCACTGGGGAAAGCTGGGTGAAGAGTACACGGGAACTCTCTACTATTTTTGCAATTTCTTATGAGTCAACTTATTTCAAAATTTAAAATGTTTAATTGAAAAAAAAAAGAACACTCTTAGATTTCTGGCACCAGCCAGAAACTGCTTCCTGAAATTGCTAGCCTGATCCAGACAATGAATCAAGTGAAAAGTGTTTTTACAAAGTTGTAACAACCATGAGACACTCACTAAACCCCAGCCCTGTGACAGAATCACAAAGCACCTGGACATAAGAGGCTCTGCCTCAGGCTGCTCTGTCAATATCAGGGCTGGGAATGCATTCTAAAGAAATACTAACCATGTCTTTCAATCCTCTAACTCTCTCTTCACCTTCCATCCCTAAACCAGCCAAGTCTCCTATGGGAATTAATACCCAGAAGTGAGGAGCAGAGTGTGTTAAGCAAAGGCCAACAACACTGTTACCGAGCTGATTGCAAGCAAAGCCCTCAGGCCTCTGACTTACTGTCCTGCTGGTACATGTTATACACCACATGGCTTTGCTTATTGTCATCTCTCTTGTATCTCTATGTGACTTGATAATATGATGCACTATCTCAAAAGCTAGTGTTTGGCATAGAAACATTGAGAGAACCATGTAGCAGAAGGCTTTGTATGCACTAAGCAGCTGTTCATTAGGGCTACCTCCCTCCACTGAGAGAATGCAGGCACCTGACACGTTAGCTTCCTGTTTCACCATCCAAGCACACCAGTTTTTGCAGACGTCTATATTTTCTTCCTCCCTATCTCCCTTTGTGTCTTTAAAAAATATATATCCTTTCTCTTCTTTAAAATCCAGGCTTGAAGAGCCCCCCAAACTACGCCATGCACCCCTGGTTTAAAGCAAAGGGAAAAGAAAATGCATTTTAAAGGAAGACAAGGGTGATATAATATATAAGAACACTTTGCCTAGGCTAGTATTGGTTTAAGGTAGTTTTTTAAAAAAACAACAACAACAAAAAAAACAGCTTGAGTTCTAAACTTAACCAGATGGAAATGTGTGCCTGCTGAGAGTTGGACCTAATTCAAAAAAGATTGTTAGCCAATAGACAATCCAATTTAGACCAGCATGTGCCAAAAATGGTCAATCAAGTTGTCGAAGTGTGACTCCCCCATAGCAGATGTCACTGTCTCTCTGAAGGCTTTTGAGTGTCATCCTTTAACATAGAGGTGGGTTTTATACGTGCACACATAGACATAAATAAAACCTTGGTCTGTAGCCACGCTTTATTTTATTGCACTGTGGCCCCATCACCCTATCAGCAAATAGCATAAGCCTTCTCCCTCTCTTAGGGCTTTTAAATGAATATAGATTTTGCAAATCAAACAAAAGCTATGAACATACACAATTAATTCCAAGCAACTATCTTTACTTTTCTCATTTTTATGTTCTTCTATTGTATAAGCAACAGAAATCTGAGACCACAATTGTCCACATTCTCATCACCTAATAAAAGTCAATATTTTTATTTGTCCATGTTACTTTCTATTCCTTGTCCTTCTGCTTATTCAATTTTGACATTTTCAGTTTTCTTTAATATGGATCAGGAATGAAAATTTGCCCTCCTAAAAACAGGTACACAGTAGAAGGGCTCTGCTTTCCCAAACCTGGACAATAAACGGATATCCAAAATACAATTATGACCTTTACAGTACTTAATGGTTCAAAAGCCCCATTCATATCCATTGCTTCATTACATCCTTATGACAAGCTTGAAAGGCAGACAGGACTCTAGGAAACTGAAAAAAGTAGAGGTTCTCTTGTCATCCCTTCTCCCTGGCTAAACCAGAATACAAGCCCTTCCTAGGCAGAAGGCCAGTGTGAAGAGCTTCAGAAGCATAGAGGAGGCTGAGGTCATTTCTAAGTGACCTGAATGACATTTGAATGGGGTATTGAAGGATGGGTAACATTTAGACGTGTAGAGATGCCAAAGGAGGGACTAGAAGTTAACAGCCATAGCAACAAGTTAGGAAAGCATGTGACATATTCAGCAAACTGTTTGCAGGAGTGCAAGATACATGAAGATGAATCATAGGAAACAAGGCTGGATAGATAGGCTGCAGCCAAATCATAGAAGGTCTTGAATTCCATATTTAAAAGTTTAAATTGTTTTCAGTAGGTAGTATGGTTTTTTGAAGGGAAAATATGCCAAAGATTTCTTGCATTATTAGGGTTCTGTTATTTTCTAATCAGGTGATCTTGGGCATATTAACCTCTTTGTGCTTCAATTTCCCCATCTGTAAAATGGATATAATAACAATTCCTACTTCAGAGGATTATTGTAAAGATTGAGATAATGCATGTAAAGCACTTAGGACAGTGCCTGGCACATAGTAAGCAGTCTGTAAATGCTAGTTATTATTATTATCATGTAACAGTTCCATCATCAGGCTCTGTTTCCTCAACTGTAAAATGAGGAAGTTGGACTATTTAATTTCTAAAGCCCCTTCACATCTTCAACACTACTTATAATCTTCATCTTCTTGCTCCCTCTTGTACTATGCTATCCAAAAGCCCCACCTCTGAGATGGTGGGAATTTTGGCTTTTTATAAAGAGAAAGATTAGAAAAAGTGATCACCAAGCCCTAAAATATTTCATCCAGATGAGTAAACTGCAAGTGTTTAACTGAGAAGCTGCAAGCTTTCTTTAGGATAATCACACCCAACTGTGATAAAAAAAAAAAATCAGTTTGGATGAGCAGTCCCAATAATTGTTAGATGCTCTGGGCTGGAGAAGACCAGCTTTCTCTCAAAATCAAAACGACTCCCCAACCCACATGCACACAATTGTGTGGATTATGAAGCACTTTCTCATTTCAGCCTCACACCAACTCTGTGAGATTATTATTACTAACATTTTTACAGATGAGGAAATTAAGGCACAGAGAGGGAAATGACTCTTCCAAGTCATACAGCTGGTTAGTGGTAGAACCAGTACTCAAACTCAGGTTTCTAATATTGTTACCACCACAGATCACCACGTCTGCTACATCAATGAGCAATCTAGAAACCTGTTAACTTGCTCAATTTAATTCAAAGAGGCAGACTGAGCCTACCAGAGAAATGGCACCCCATTTAGCTCCCTGTAGAAATACCAATAACAATATTAACAACATAACTTTGTGACAAAGCAGTTGGAACCATTACAAAAAAGTGAGATCTCTTGCTTATGTGAGAACTTTCTCCTCTTCCCCACTTGCTTGGGAAACTGAAGGTGGAACTAAGCTCTGTTTTTGTTGAGAACAAGTAGATGGAAGCAGATTCTGGATCTTCAGTTAAGAAACATGGATTAATGTTTTAAATGAGTAAAGAATACTGCTATGGAGAACAGTATGGAGGTTTCTTCAAAAACTAAAAATAGAGATACCATACAAGCCAGCAATCCCACTACTGGGCATATACCCTGAGAAAACTATAATTCAAGAAGAGTCATGTACCAAAATGTTCATTGCAGCTCTATTTACAATAGCCAGGACATGGAAGCAACCTAAGTGTCCAGCAACAGATGAATTGATAAAGAAGATGTGGCACATATATACAATGGAATATTACTCAGCCATAAAAAGAAATGAAACTGAGTTATTTGTAGTGAGGTGGATGGACCTAGAGTCTGTCATACAGAGTGAAGTAAGTCAGAAAGAGAAAAACAAATACCGTATGCTAACACATATATATGGAATCTAAAAAACAACAAAAAAATGGTCATAAATAACCTAGGGGCAAGACAGGAATAAAGACGCAGAGCTACTAGAGAATGGACTTGAGGATACGGGGAGGGGGAAGGGTAAGATGGGACAAAGTGAGAGAGTGGCATGGACATATATACACTACCAAATGTAAACTAGATAGCTAGTGGGAAGCAGCCGCATAGCACAGGGAGATCGACTCGGTGCTTTGTGACCACCTAGAGGGGTGGGATAGGGAGGGTGGGAGGGAGGGAGATTCAAGAGGGAAGAGATATGGGGATATATGTATATGTATAACTGATTCACTTTGTTATAAAGCAGAAACTAACACACCATAGTAAAGCGGTTATACTCCAATAAAGATGTTAAAAAAAAATACTGCTATGTCAAGAGATAATGTTTCAAGGTATTAGTAGAAATTGACCACACTTTGTGCTAATCTATTTGCACTCAGCACATTGGGCCTTGCTTTAAAATTATGTTTTCTAATTACAGGCCAATATTTTTAATGAATATAGATGCAAAAATTCTCAACAACATATTAGCAAACCAAATCAAACAACACATAAAAAAGATCATACTCCATGACCAAGTGGGATTCATCCCAAGTTCACAAGGATGGTTCAACATACACAAATCAATCAATGTGATACACCACATCAACAAAAGAAAACACAAAAAACACATGATTATCTCAGTAGATGCAGAAAAAGCATTTGACAAAATTCAACATCCATTCATGATAAAAACTCTTACTAAAGTGGGTATAAAGGGAACATATCTCAACATAATAAAAGCTATTTATGACAAACCCACAGCCAAAATAATACGCAACGGTGAAAAGCTGAAAGACTTCCCACTAAAATCTGGAACAAGACAAGGATGCCCATTCTCACCATTTCTCTTTAACTTAGTCTTGGAATTCCTAGCCACAGCAATCAGACAGGAAAAAGAAATAAAAGGTATACAATTTGGAAGGGAAGAGGTAAAATTGTCATTATATGCATATGACATGATACTATATATAGAAAACCCTAAAGATTCCACACAAAAACTATTAGAACTGATAACTGAATTCAGCAAGGTAGAAGGATACAAGATTAACATACAGAAATCGGTTGCGTTTCTTTACACTAATAATGAAATATCAGAAAGGGAATGTAAAAAAAGCAATACCTTTTAAAATTGCACCATAACCTAAAATAGTTAGGAATAAACCTGACCAAGGAGGTGAAAGACTTATATGCTGAGAACTATAAAACATTAATAAAGGAAATTAAAGATGATTCAAAGAAATAGAAAGATATCCCATGCTCTTGGATTGGAAGAATTAATATTATTAAAATAGCCATATTACCCAAAGCAATATACAGATTTAAATTGATCCCTATCAAATTACCCATAACATTTTTCAGAGAACTAGAAAAAATAATCCTAAAATTCATATGGAACTATAAAAGACTGAAAATTGCAACAGCAATCCTGAGGGGCAAAAAACAAAGCAGGAGGCATAACCCTCCGAGACTTCAGACAATACTACAAAGTTACAGTAGTCAAAACAGTGTAGTATTGGCACAGAAACAGACATACGGATCAATGGAACAGAATAGAGAGCCCAGAAATAAACCCACGCACCTACGGTCAATTAATCTTCGACAAAGGAAGCAAGAATATAAAATGGGAAAAAGTCTCTTCAGCAAGTGATGCTGGGAAAGTTGAACAGCTACATGTAAATCAATGAAGTTAGAACACACCCTTACACGATGCACAAAAATAAACTCAAAATGGCTTAAAGACTTAAATATAAGACAAGTCACCATAAAACTCCTAGAAGAGAACATAGCCAAACATTCTCTGACATAAATCGTACCAATGTTTTCTTAGGTCAGTCTCCAAAGGGAATAGAAATAAAAACAAAAATAAACAAATGGGGCCTAATCAAACTTACAAGCTTTTGCAAAGCAAAAGAAACCATAAACATAATGAAAGGGCAACCTATGGAACGAGAAAAAATATTTGCAAATAATGTGACCAACAAGGGCTTATTTTCCAAAATATACAAACAGCTCATACAACTCAACAATGAAAAAAAAACTAATCGAAAAATGGCCAGAAGACCTAAATAAACATTTTTACAAAGAAGACATACAGATGGCCAATAGGCACATGAAAAGATGTTCAACATCACTAATTATTAGAGAAATGTAAATCAAAAGTACAATGAGGTATCACCTCACACCAGTCAGAATGGCCATCATTAAAAAGTCTACAAATAATCAATTCTGGAGAAGGTGTGGAGAAAAGGGAACCCTCCTACACTGTTGGTGGGCATTAAGTTGGTGCAGCCACTATGGAGAACAATATGGAGGTTCCTCAGAAAACTAAAAGTAGAATTACCATATGATCCAGCAATCCCACTCCTGGGCATATACCTGAACAAACCTATAATTCAAAAGATACATACGCCCCTATGTTCATTGCAGTACTATTCACAGTAGCCAAGACATGGAAACCTAAATGTCCATCAACAGATGAATGGATAAAGAACATATAGTACATATATAAACAATGGAATACTACTCAGCCATAAGAAAGAACGAAATAATGCCATTTGCAGCAACATGGATGCAGCCAGAGATTATCATATTAAGTGAAGGAAGTCAGAAAGAGAAAAACAAATACCATATGATATCACTTATATGTGGAATCTAAAATATGACACAAATGAACCTATCTATGAAGCAGAAACAGACTCACAGACATAGAGAACAGACTTGTGGTTGCCAAGGGTGGAGGGGAGGGATGGATTGGGAGTTTGGAGTTAGTAGATGCAAACTATTACATATAGAATGGATGGACAACAAGGTCCTACTGTATAGCACAGGGAACTATATTCAACATCCTGGGATAAATCATAATGGAAAAGAATATAAAAAAGAATATATATATATATATATATATATATATATATATAACTGAGTCACCTTGCTGTACAGGAGAAATTAACACAACATTGTAAATCAACTGTACTTCAATTTAAAACAAAGTTATTTTTTTCTTACTGTACCCACTGAACTGTAAGCTCCTCAAGAGCAAAGAGGGCATCTTCCTCAGCATCTTCCTCATCTGGGTCCTCTATAGTAGGAATTTGTCTTGAACTTTGCACATTAGAGACACTAGATAATAACTACTTGTTCAGCGAATCTATCAGCTCTTTCATTGGCTACAACTTAAGCCAATGATTCTCATCTTGTTTCCTATTTTGTGAAGTGAAATGAAAGGCCATGTTGTTCCCTCCCATAGCGAGAAATCATTAAGTGAAATTAAGTTTGTAAATCAAAGTGAAGAGCTAAAATCTCTAGCAACCCTCACTGGCTCACATTTGTGATCTTTAAAAGTTCCTGCCCTTTTTGTTTCTCTCTTTATGTAAGAATAATAAAACAAAGTTTTATGGAACGGCAAGAAATAAAACAAAACAATGAAGATGTTTTTAATTAAGAAAGCCCTACATAGTGGGGCAGCTCTAGCAGCTCTAGATGCCAATGATCATTTGTGGGCTGCACCCTAATAATAACAACCATTATTGATCAGTTATTATTGGAAGAAAGTTATCTCACCTAATACTTATTAGAACCCATTTTATATCTGGTGAAACTTTACTTCAGTTAGTTTAAGGAGATAACATAAGATCACAAGGGATCTGAATCCCCAAGACTGATACTAGAGCCAGTGATCTTGACTATGTTATATTCCTCTCAAAGCCTTGCTCTAGGTTTTCTACATCTGGAGGAAAGCCACCATGTGGGAAAATTGACCCTAAAAGAAATCATGAGATAAACAATGATCTTTAAAGATAAATGTATCCTGATTGTATCAAAAAAGATTGTAACTTTAAATTATAAGCAGTTCAAAAAATTAAATAAAAATAGACCAGTAGTTTGTTATTTTAAAAGGATATTTACTAGAGGTAGTTAGTTTCTGATCTTATGTTCATTTTTCTAATGTAAAGCACTATTTATACTTTTTGATTTGTACTCAGAATTGTTACTAACACTTTATCAGAAAATGACCTCCCCCCCCCAACTTAACTGTCATTTTAAAAGACTTATTGCATTCTTGAGTGTGTGCTTTTAAAATTATCATTTGGTCCCAATTTTTCCTATTATAGAAGCCCATCTCTGGTTTTGTAATGAAAAACATTGAATATGTGATTTGATTAACAAGTGTGCTTTGTAATAAGGCAGATTTTATTTAAAGTAAATATATTTAAATCACAGGTTAGTAAGACTTGATTTCATAGAACCATAAAATACTGGCATTGGAAGGGAAATTAGAGGTCACTCAAACCAGCCCTCTGTCTGACTCATGAATCAGATTATTAACTACAACATCCCTGACATTTTTCTTGGAAAAGTGCTTTCTTGTTGTTTGCTATAGCCTTAATGCAGGTTCTTCAACTCAGCAGTAGATGTAGGCTTCACTTTAAAAGGTACACACTAATACACTTTAAAGCAACGACTCATTTTTTTTACTCTTTTCAGATTGATTTTGCATCTACATAAGGAAACTAAATAATGAATTTTTTAATTTGCCAAGGCCAATTGAAGTAGATACTTGTAAGGTAACTAGGAGACAAGTCATTTACTATTCAACAGGTTAATCACGAATATTGGTGAGTTATTTTTTGCCAGGCTGTATTAAAAAAGAAAATTAAGGTGTTTTATTTTAACAACAACAACCAACTTATTTTGGTTTTTTTCCTTTGCTAAAACACATATAATTATTTTAACAAGACGTGAATATAAACTCTCAAATTGTTTACTTAGTGATGTGTGTGTGTGTGCGCGCACGTGTAATTAACCATAATTTTAAACAAAAATCAAGGCCTTTTCCATCCAAAAAACTGAAAGTATTTTGTATAAAGAACACAGTTTTCATCTTCAACATCCTATTTTTTTGTACACATGAAATACTAGTATTCTTTTAAAATATTTTTCAAAATTCTTCTTAAAAATGAATTTGTCTAATGGGAGAAAATAATCCCTTTTTATCTGTATAATAAGCTTTCTGGTATTAAAAACCTAGATCTATCACTGTGAGCATCTGAATCCAGGTATTTATAAGGTTTCTATCCATTTGCCAGTGTAACTTTGCTGAAAGTCTCAATAATAAGACTATATTGTTGAAGGATTGATCGTTGACAAATATTTTCTGAGTCCCTGCTTTGTACCAAGTGCTGTGCTAGAGGCTGGGGATGTAAACTTGATTCCAACCTAGACCCAGTTCCTACCATTGAATTTAGTGGGGGAGTCAGAGATGTTAAAAAAGCAGTTATAGGGCTTCCCTGGTGGCGCAGTGGTTGAGAGTCCGCCTGCCGATGCAGGGGACACGGGTTCGTGGCCCGGTCCGGGAAGATCCCACATGCCGCGAAGCGGCTGGGCCCATGAGCCATGGCTGCTGAGACTGCGCGTCCGGAGCCTGTGCTCCGCAACGGGAGAGGCCACAACAGTGAGAGGCCTGCGTACCGCAAAAAAAAAAAAAAAAAAAAGCAATTATAATGCAATGTGCTTATAACAGAGGATTGTACACAGCATAGAGAGCAAACTAGCTACCTCTGCCTTGGGAAGTCAGGAAAGTCTTCACAAACGAACTGACTTGTGAATTGGACTGATAGATAAATAGGAGTTCACCATGCAGAGAGTATGGGAAGGAGATGGAATAAGATATGCAAAAGCATGGGGTATGAATAAGCATGACATGTTAGGAAAACTTTAAGAAGGTTTGTATGACTGGAGGGTACACATGTGGGAATTAAGTGGTAGGAGATAAGGCTGAAAGGATAGATAAGATATAGGTTGTGAAAAGCCTTGTATGCTAAAGATGTAAGGATGCTTTTCCTGTCAGCATTGAAATGCCATTAATGGTTTTTAAACAAGGGAATGATAGGATGAGTTTTATATTTTTTAAAAAGATCATGCCAGTTGTGATATGGAAAATTAAGTAAGGTCAACAGAGCAAAGTAGCAAAACTGATGAGGTTTCTATAATAGCCCAGAATGAAGAGTTGACCTAGAGCAGTGGCAGTAGGAGCAAAAGGAAGGGGGGCATATTCAACAGAGATTTCTGAGGTAGAATAGATTTGGATGAGGGAGAAGAGGAAGACAAAGATGACTCTGAGATTTCTAGGGGACACGGTGGAATAGTAGGGAAGGTAATAAGTTCATTTTGAAGTACCTGTAAGATAGCTAGGTAGAGAGGGCATGTTGGCATATTTATGTAGTTCAGAAATATATCCCAGATAGTGTTATCGCAGGATGCTTGCTAGACATTTGTGTCAGATTCTGTCTTTCAGTTCTGGCCAGGACCAACTATTGAAAATTCTCTCAGAGAGAGACAGAGCCACATGCTCTAGTATGAAGGTATTTGTAAACTTTTGAGACCTATTGATCAGCTGAGAAAACTTTTCTAAAATGTTTTACTCTATGTAATTAGAAAATATAATTTCTATTCCACATGAGTCTCAGAATACAAATACATTGGTTACCCAGTGCCTATTGGTTAAGTGCCTACTTTCCAGGCCAGGCCCTGAGCTAGATGCTGGGGATAACAGGATGAGTAAGATGTAAGCCCAGCCCTCCAAATGCTCAGGGCCTATTAAGAAATATGTAGAGGCTTTTCTGGGATTTCCTCAAACTTTGAAGTCATCTCCCTGTTCTCCTAAGTTTAACTGAGATTTAGGGAGAAAGTGGGTAAGCTTTGAAAAGAAGAGACGATTGTCCTTCTAACTTAAGGTCATGCCAAGATAAAATTGTCACAGAGAGAGACGTCAGCTTCATCAGCTATTGCTTTACAATTTTACCACAAGAAGTGGGCTGTTGGTTTGGACTTAGAAATGTTTGTGTCATGTAGATTTTGCCTCCATTTTGGGAGAACAGAGTTCTGCTTACAATGGCTAAAACACAAAGGTCATTAAGGCAGTTAATTTTTACCACACTGATTATATTTTTCCTCACATGTGTACTTTATTTTTTCTTTCTGTGTGAGTAACGGAAGCCCTCAAACCAAAGGCCTTTAAGAATGTGCCTTCTGAAACAGGGACTTAGGTTGTTGTGCTTGCTCTTATACCAGCTAGTGTCTATTCTTTTCCTTTCTTTTTTAAAAAAATAATGTTTATTATCTCATATTTCTTTTTTCTTTTCTTGCATTTTTAAATTTCATCTCATTAGATGCAGAAAAAGCATTTGACAAAATCTAATACCCTTTCATTAAAAAAAAAACTCAATAAACTAAAAATAGGAGGGAACTTCTTCAACATGATAAAAGCCATATATGAAAAACCCACAGCTAACATCATACTCAATGGTGAAAGACTGAAAGCTTTTCCCCTAAGATCAGGAACAAGAAAAGGTTGTCCCCTCTCACCATTTCTATTCAACATTGTAATGGAAGTTCTAGCCAGAGCAATTAGACAAGCAAAAGAAATAAAAAGCATCCAAATTGCAAAAGAAGAAGTAACACTATTCCTATTCATAAATGACATGATCTTATACCTCAGAAAACTGCAAAAGGTCACAGAGAACTATTAGAGCTAATAAATTAAGCAAAGTTATAGGATATAGCAGGGGTCTCCAACCCCCAGGCCATGGACCAGTCGTCGGCCTATTAGGAACCGGGCGGCACAGCAGGAGGTGAGCAGTGGGTGAGCAAGTGAAGCTTCATCTGCCACTCCCCATTGCTCCCCATCACTTGCATTGCCACCTGAACAATCCCCTTCCCCCACCCCCATCTGTGGAAAAACTGTCTTCCACGAAACTGGTCCCTGGTGCCAAAAAGGTTGGGGACCACTGGGATATAGAATCAATGCACAGAAATCATTAGTATTTCCATACAGTAGCAATGAACAATCCAAAAATGAAATTAGGAAAACAATTCCATTCATAAAAGCATCAAAAATAATAAAATACTTAGGAATAAACTTAACAAAAAAGTACAAAACTTATATTCTAAAACTACAAAATATTGTTTTAATAAATTAAACATACATAATTGAAAAGACATCCCGTGTTCATGGACTGAGAAATTTAATATTGCTAAGATGGAAATACTCCCCAAATTGCTCTACAGGTCCCTATAGAATAGGTAAATCTATAGAGACAGAAAATAGATGAGTGATTGCCTAGGCTCAGGGGGAGATTGGGGGAAATGGAAAATTACTGCTAATGGGTACAGAATTTCTTGTTTCTTTGGGGGGCAACAGTCATGTTCTAAAACTAATTGTACAACTCTATGAATATACTAAAACCACTGAATTGTACATTTTAAAATAGTGAATTGTTTGGTATGTGAATTATATCTGTATAAAGCTGTTATTTTTAATAAAAAAACATAACAAGTTGAAAGCATGGGGAGAGAGAGATGTGAATGTTGCTGAAAATTGCTGGCATGACTGGGGCAGCCGAGGCTAGGTGGTCCCTGCTGATTATCAAAGGAGAGAGAATATCCCAGAGTTGGCAAAATAAATTCTACAAAGTAAATTACTGGACAGGGGTTAGAATATTGTAACCTAATTACGTTTAAGTGTTGCCAGGAAATGTGCTCACAATCACAGTCCTCTCAGCTGAAACTTGTCTTCCACCATTTTCTTCTTCCCTGTGGCACTTAACTGCAGGTCTCTTGTATTCCAGAGCTTCTGCAGCCACTGCTGCCATCACTGCCACCACTGTCGATGTCTGCCAAAGATGGTGCTACCACCGGGAGCTGATGTTAAGGACCTTATTTTCTGCGCCATGGGTCTTCTTTTAGCCAGGATATGCCTCCATTTTTAAGCTTCATTTAATAAGAAAGCTCCCAAAGCAGGGCTGCCTCGTGTTTTTTAAATCTGCCCTATTTTTGGCAAAAGTGCTGTCACTGTTCTTCCTCCTGTCACACACTTTTTAAAACTCAGGCTGGAGTGTCCCAAGACCTGGGCCAAAGAACAAACTAAGTGGTAGACACTGCAACTGGTGCTGTATTCAGTTTTACCTTTCTTTCTCATGCTATCCATCCAACCCTGTCAGCCTCCATTCTTTTTTCCATAGGATGAATTCTTTCCCAGAAGTCTCAATCCCTCATCTAAATAGATCACTAAAGAGACTACCCCACCACTCCTCTAGATATGTCTGAATCCTATGCTAAACAGTATGTGCTTAAGCTGAGACCCCCTGCTCTATCCCATAACTGACACAATTTTCATTCATTCATACCTTATTTACTAAGCACCTCTTATGTGTCAGGCCCTATTCTAGACACTGAGGATACAGAGGTGAACACAGTGCAATCCTTGCCCTCATGGAGATTCTGTCTTGAGGGGGACAGACAACAAATAAGGTATTATATAATTTGTTATTTAATTGTGCAATTGTGCTCTGTAGGAAAAGTATAGGCTGTGGTAACAAGATTTGATAGGAGGTCCAACCAACATTAAGGCAGCAGGAAATCTTTCTTGAGGAAGTGATACTTCTGCTGCATTCTAGAGGCTGTGGAAGAGTTAATCAGGTGAAGGGGGTTGAGGCAGAGAGATGAGATTTTCAGACAGAGGGAGCAATACTCATCATTCGTTCATTCATTCATCCCTTCCTTTGTTCAACAAATAGTTATCACAGACTCACAGACATAGAGAACAGACTTGTGGTTGCCAACGGGGACAGGGTGGGAGAGGGATAGATTGGGAGTTTGGGGTTAGAAGATGCAAACTATTATATAGAGAGTGGATAAACAACAAGGTCCTACTCTATAGTACAGGGAACTATATTCAATATTATGTGATAAACCATAATGGAAGAGAATATAAAACAGAATGTATACATATGTATAACTGAATCACTTTGTTGTACAGCAGAAACTAACATTGTAAATCAACTATATGTCAATAAAAAATAAATAAGTAAAGGTAACCATCACGCACACAAAATAGTTATTGAACACCTACTATGTATCAGGCAAGATGTTCCAGGTGCTGGGATACAATAGTGAAAAAACAAAGAAAACCCATGTTATGTTGCTTACATTCTAAAGAGAGAGGGGCCAAAAATAAACAACATAAAAATGTAAAACAATTGGTATGTTAGATGGTAAGTGCTATGGAGTTCAAAAAACAACAAAGCATGATAGAGAGTACTCATGATAGGTATTGGGAAGGGGGGTAGAGTGCAGCTTGCAAAGATCTAAGGTAGGGATGCCCCTACTACTTTCCAGAAGCTGAAAGTAGGTAAGAATGGCTGTGAGGCCAAGAGTGGATGCTTGTACTGCTCTCACTACTAGTACTATCTTCTATTTATATAGCACTTTGTTTTCATGTACCTCATTTCACACACTGCCCAGTCTTGCCCAGTCCTTGCCAACACAGCATAGTTGACCCTTCTTCACCAAAAGCTTTGATTCAGTGTTTTGTGGGGACCGTTTCTATGGGAACACGCCTTCAACTTTATAATGGAAGTCAAGAGAGAATTAGAATTTTCTTTACAGAAATGTGTTTTTAGCCAACTTTGCTGAGTTACAAGCGTGTTTGTGAAAAATAATATTTTAGAGCTTTAAATTCTTGCTGATTAGGTCAGACAAAAGTGAAAGCATGTTGGCAGGATGACCAAATGTGCAAAGGAAGAGAATTCTGATTTCCGGAGGAAGGCAATATTCAATGACTTCTGCAAAGCAGGGAAGCGGTGGATCTAGCTTTCATAGAAGGTGATATGTAGCTGAATGTTTAGAAGTCATGTCTTCTCTAACAAGTAGTCAAGTCAAAGCCTATCAGCATGTCTGTAGAGAATGAGTCTATATCACATTTCCAGAATGAGTTCCTGGCACACCTGACACACTGCATGGCATTCAAAGCAAAGCACTGAGAAATAGTGTAGGTATTAGGGTTTAAAGTAGAGGAGAAGACGGAGACATTAAAGCTACTGAGCAAACACCTTTTAGTCTGGGCTTTGTCATTTACTACCTATATGAGTCTGAACAAGCCTTAGCCTCAGTTTTCTTACCTGTAAAATGAGGATGGAATACACCTTTCACAGGATATTGTGAGAAATAAATGAGATGGTGAGTGTGGAAAGTATTTTAGGATAACAATAGGTACTATTTTTGAGATTTTAATATCTACCAGAAACAATTTTAAGCATTTGACATAAATTAACTCATTTAATCCTAACAACAACCCTAGGAAATTGGTACTATTATTATTCCTCCCACTTTACAAATGGGGAAACTAGGGCTCTGAGTTGTTAGGTAATTTACTCAAGGTCACACAATAAACCAGGATTAAAACTCCAGAGACCATGCTCCTAACTCTTATACTACACTGCCTAGGTAGCAATTCAAAGGGTGACGGAGTTAATGTCTCAGAAGGAGGATATGAAATCTAGCTGGTAAATGGCAGAAATAGAATCCAAACCTTGGTCTGTCTCCAAAGTCTGCGTTTTTTCACTATGCAGCTTCCTGAAAGCACATAATAATAACTGTCATTTGCTGACTGTCTATTTACCAAGCACTTTTTGTATAGTCCCACTAATCTTTGTAAGGTAGATAACCCTACAAGGTAGATGTTATCCTTATCTGAAAGATGAGGAAAATGAGCCTCAGAGAGTTGTTCTTTGCCCAAAGTCACACAGTTCAGGGTTTGAATACATATCTGCTTCACACCAGAGCCTATGTCAACTGTACCTTGCTACTATCCTTGCAAAGTGTAAAGGGCACAGGTGTTCATTGTTAAAGTCAGAGTGCATGACTAGAACTCAACTGATATTATTTTACATGAGGATGGTATCAATTAGCTAATGCCTACAACATCCAACATCTGCTTATTTCTGGTATCCCCCTCCCTCCTAGTTCTTTCTCTCCTCTCCAGCATCTTTCCCTCCTTGTCTCCCTTCTCTTTCCTTCCCTACTGTCCTTTTTTTCTCTTCCTGTTTCCATTCTAACCTCCTCTCCCTCTCTATGGCCACCTAAGTTCAGGCAGGGAGACATGAGGGCATTTTCTGTGGGATGGGTTATCTTCAGGGTTACACCAATCCTGGAACTGAACCTCTTGTAGAGACAGTGGTCCCGGTCAGGGTGACCTCATATTAAATGAGGAGCCTGGCGATTAGCCCAACCTCATCTGGTTTTTGATAAACATGTTGACTGACTGAGCTAGGCTCAAGAGGGAACCAACTTCTTTGGAGATATGGGGCCATGGCTGTTATAAAAGTATACATAAAATCTTCAGCTCATTCACTTATTTAGACATTTTATTCTTCAAATGTAAGCGCCTAGCACTGTCTGAAGAATGGAGAGACAAAGAGAAGGAAGCAAGGTTCCTGCCTTCAAGGAGATAGGAATTCTCAGTTCAGTGTGAGAGTGGACACATGCCCAAATATTTGTAATACACTTTAATAGAGATTTATACTATATTAGGTACTGTAAGAGCTCAGAGGAGATAGCCACTCATTCTTTTAGGGAAGGGACGAAGAGTCAGGGAGGCCTTTGGTAAGGAGGTGGCATTCAACTAGGCCTTGACAGGTGAGCAGCAGATCACCAAAGGAGGGAAGGCCATACCAGGCAGAACAAAGTGCTCTTGCAAAGGCATAGAGGCATGAAAGAACACACAGCTTCTGGTAATAGCAAGTAGTTCAGTATTTCTGGTAAATGTTCAACTGCATCACTTACCAACTATGTGACTGGGCCAAGTCACTTGCCCCTCTTGGCTCGGTTGCTCTTCTGTTAAATGGTAAGTATAATGCTAATGATCATTTTCTTCACTAAGATTGTATGAGAAGCAAATGAAATGGTTAATATGGAATTCTGGCATCATGAGGAGGTGTGAATTTAGCCATTCTTTTCAACCTTTAAAGGCTATGTGATAGTAGATGTGAAATAAATTTATAAATTGTAAAGCACCATACAAGTGTGCATTGGTATTATTATAAATCTCATGGGCCAAAACTGCAGCACCACAGGAAAGCTCAAGAGTTTAGTTTTCTCCTTCTGACTTACTTCACTCTGTATGACAGACTCTAGGTCCATCCACCTCACTACAAATAATTTTGTTTCTTTTTATGGCTGAGTAATATTCCATGTATATATGTGCCACATCTTCTTTATCCATTCATCTGTCGATGGACACTTAGGTTGGTTCCATGTCCTGGCTATTGTAAATAGTGCTGCAATGGGATAGGGAGGGTGGGAAGGAGATGCAAGAGGGAGGAGATATGGGGACATATGTATACGTATAGATGATTCACTTTGTTATACAGCAGAAACTAACACAACATTGAAAAGCAATTATACTCCAATAAAGATGTTTAAAAAAATGGTTCTGATGAACCTAGGGACAGGAAAGGAATAAAGATGCAGATGTAGAGAATGGACTTGAGGACACAGGGAGGGGGAAGGGTAGATGAGATGAAGTGAGAGAGTGGCATTGACACATATCCACTACCAAATGTAAAATAGATAGCTAGTGGGAAGCAGCTGCATAGCACAGGGAGATCAGCTCGGTGCTTTGTGACCACCTAGAGGGGTGGGATTGGGAGGGTGGGAGGGAGAAGCAAGAGGGAGGAGATATGGGGATATATGTATATGTATAGCTGATTCACTTTGTTATACAGTAGAAACTAACACACCATTGTAAAGCAACTATACTCCAATAAAGATGTTTAAAAAAAGAGTTTAGTTTTCAATTACAGTGTTCAGCCACCTGACTCCAAGCCCTCCTCCAGTTAGTTTGTTGCTGGGACTCCCCACTCCATCCCCTCACCCCCATGGCTACTTTTTATTAGTTTATGTGGGGGGATATGTGAGCAGTACTATTTCCCTGTACCCAACCTCCATCCTATTCTTACCTTCTTAGCTTTTTGCCCCTGGGCCCCAAAGGGAAACATATATCCTTCCACTTTCCCCTCCTTACTCCACTCTCTGCTACTTCATTCCAGGAGTTTCAGGCAGCCTTTAACTCTACTGCTTTATTCAAGCATCTTAATTGCAGCATCTGGGACCCAGGATTGTAAGTTCCAAAGTCCTATTCACAGTGTCTCCCAGAGTGGGGGTGGTGGTGTATGTCCAGGGGACACCATGCAAACAAACTTCCTGGTGGTCTGCCTTAACCTCCTGGGATTTGTTGTAGAATAAAGAATTGGGTTACTCTTGTTTTTTAAAGGGTTGGTAGTTAGATAGAATTTGGTAATTAGGCATGTTTTATTCTGATCCATGAAATGGGCAGTATATATGTGCCCTGGGTAATTAATATTGTTTCACGGAAAGCCCAAAGAGGATGAAAGTTTCTGGAAAAAATGGTAGGCTTTCTTGGATGAGTCCATGCTTCTAAGTTCTACTGAGGTAATGGACTCTTTAACTTATCTTTGGCAGTAGTCCTTCAGTCACACCTACCTGCAGATGGTTATATCTGACCCCATAATTGTCATATGTATATGTTTCCTTTCTGGATAGGCACAAAGCTCATAACGGGCAATATCTATATCTTGTGGGTTTATGTATCTCCATACCAGGCCTAGCCTAGCATTTGGCACATAGGGGGTCAATTAATTGAATGAATGAATGATAGATAGATGGGTAGATAGATAGATACTTGAATAATAATTTACTTGAATAGTAAATACTTGAATAAATCAGTAAATGCTAAGGGAGAAAGTACAGGTTGAATTGGTAATTCTCAAGAAATCCTTGCTGTTTGGATTATAATACTACAAGGAGTAACAACTGCCTCCTTGTGAAAGGGGAGCTAATACTTTCCCAGAGGCAGGCACTTATTCTAAATCATAACTCTGATAGTTAGGTAGCACGTTGTTGCCCCGAGCCTGCCTTCCACAGCTTCTTCCCTCTATGCCAGAAGTAGAAAGTAAATCAACCATTTTAAAATGTCAACAATAACCAACTGAATACCTACTATATGTCAGTCACTGGGATAAGTAATGAATTACACAAAGATGAATAAAACATAGTCCCTAGCATTGAAGAATTTTCCCTCTGGTAAGAGAGACAGAACTGTATTCATAAATCTCTAATATAGATGGGAGAATATTCTGTGTAATCAAAAGAAGGGGATATTAATTTGGTCTTAGAGGATGAAATGGCTTGAATGGTGACACCCCCCCAAAATGATACACCCAAGTCCTAACCCCCTGATACCTGCAGATGTGAATTTATGTTTATGTGGATAAAGGGTGTTTGTAGATTTAATTAAGTGACATATCTCAAGATGGGACCATCCTGGATTGACCAGATAGGACCTAAATCCAGTGACAGGTGTCCATATAAGAAGATGAGCAATACAGAGATACAGGCAAGAAGGTCATATGAAGATGGAGGCAGAGATTGTGGTTATGCTGCCACAAGTGAAGGAACACCAGGAGCACCAGAAATTGGAAGAAGCAAGGGAAGATCCCCCTCTAGAGCTTTGGAGGGAGCATGGCCCTGCCGACACCTTGATTTTGGATTTCTGGCCTCCACTGTGAAATAATGAGTTTCTATTAAACCACCAAGTTTGTGGTAAAGTGTTGCAGGAGTCCTAGAAAAGTAATACAGGGGGATTAAAGAAAGGCATTAGAAAGGACATGACACTTCAAGGACCTTAAAGGAAGAGAAGGATTTTTTTCTTCTTTAGCTGCTGCAAAAAGCTTTATTGTTTCCATTTGGTCCAAGGCTTGGGAGAGGGCTCCAGGGTGGTTAAAAACTGCCTGGTGGCTGCAGAGACGGGCTTCAGGCAGAAGCCCTGACACCAAAGGGGCTCCTCAAAGGCCACTGGGCTCCAGAGGTTCCTAGTCATACTTGACGGTGAGCCTTTCGAAGAGATACTCACCCAGCCCAGCCTGGGGACCAGCCAGCCTGCAGAAGTTGGTCAGGTGGTCACCTATCATCTTAATGAGTTTCACCGCCTCATCTAGGAAGTGGCTGTCCAGGAAGTTGCAGAAATGTGGGTTTGCGCGGGCAGAACCCAGGGCATGCAGATCCAAAAGGGCCTGGTTCAGGCTCTTCTTCATGTTAATGGCGGCTTCCATAGCATCCTGGGTTTTACCCCACTCATCCTGAGATGGCTTCTGCACGTTCTGGAAGACGGCACGGCCGCTGTGCTGGTTTTGCCTTTTCAAGAGACACTCGGTGCCCTCACGCTTCTCTTTGGTCAATTCGCGGGAAAAGTGGCCCACGCCCTCCAGAGCCACATCGTCGAGGTCAAAATAGAAGCCCAGAGAGAGGTAGGTGTAGGAGGCCTGCAGACGCATGTTGACCAGGTGGTTGTCGGTGGCCTACACCTCGGTGGAATAATTCTGATGAATCTGGGAGCTCATGGTTGATCGGTAATAAGGAGTTAAGCTCAAAAAATGGTGTTGGCTGGTCCCGGTGACCAAGGATAGCTGAGTGGCTGACTCCGAAGGTCGAGACTGGAAAAAGGGTTGGAGGGTGGTCAGAGGCTGGAGCAAAGGGCATCCCTGGGTCTGTTCCATCCAAACACTGTTGAAGCAAGAGACAGATCAAGGGGACCACCGAGCGCACTGCCGAAGAGAAGAATTTTGATGTGCAGAAGAGCACAAAGGGAATTCCAAGCTGAGGGAACAGCATAAGGAAAGACATGGACATATTAAATGGAGTTTGTCCTGTGGTTGGAGTGCCAGCTATGTGGAGCTGGAAAGATACTGGAACTATTTCATGATTATTAGCCTAGAGATTTTGACATTTTGTTATTCAGACTTTAGGAAGCCATTGAAGATTCTGAAGGTTTGAAGTAACGAGAGAGAATACCCTGTTATTTAACAAAGCTGAGGACACTCGTTGACTGCTCTGTGTGTGTGTGTTGACTCCACATTTCCTAGATGCCAATGGATTGGTTTGTATGTAGCCAAAGAGGGTGCTCAGGGAGCATTTGTGTTACATGGATGGGAACATCTCTTTTCTTGCCTTGTTCTGCACTTGCTCTTTTGAAACACATCCTCCATTCTGGGCAGGATCTAATTAGGACCACATATTTTGCTGCATAATCCCCAGTGCAATGTCCTTGGGGATTTGACGTGATTGCCTATATGGATGGAGCTGGAGAGGTTAGTTCAGGGAAGGCCAGGCCTCAAAATCAACCAGAGCTTCTGTTTTCTTCCTAAAGTAATCTTTTCTCACTCTCCTTTTACCTGTATTATTTGTTCCATGATCTGAGACAGTCATTATTCACCACATTACACTATCACCATCACCATCATCACCACCATTATCAACATCAGCAGTAGGAGCAGCAGTTATGAACAAAGTAAAAGGAAGATACAACAGGAAATACTAGTGTGGATAGAAGGAAACTCATGACTTCATCAATGACTTAGGAAAGCTTTCCTGCAGAAAGGGAGATTTCAGGAACTTCTGGAATACATGCACAAGCAGACATATTTATTTTATGCTTGTATATGCCAAGCCTTTTGTCAGGTGTTTTCACACACCTTAACTCATGAACTTCTCTCTGTGAGGTAGAGATTATAATTGTTAGCCCCTTTTTACAAATGAAGAGATTGTGGCTTTGAGAAGACTCTGTAAGCCATCTAGGATTACACTAGTAAGGGGCAGAACCCGAGGTCATTTGATTCAAGTCCAGTGCTTTTCTACTACAACACAGCTCAGCTTGCTTCCCTTTGCCTGGGTTGGTGGCGGTCAGGGAATGAGGTACACTCTGGAGTACCGGATTTTATATTAAGAGGAATCCTTTAAGGTCCTTTCCTTAAAGGAGAACAGGGAACCATGTCCAAGAAGCCTTGAACCAGATGTTTCTAAGGCTAGTTGAGCTCAGTCTGACTGGGTCTCTACTCTAAGGCTACTGTTCAAACCACAAGACTACATTGCAGTTTCCAACAGTGTACATTTGGCACTACTAATACCTCCCACACTAAATAAGGCCTGTGAGTCCGTGCCTGAGAGGGAGATCACACTGTGCAGGGCAGTCTGATGGTGCCCAACCCAAGGAAGCTCAAAACCCACATCACACGTTCCATACATTATCCGCAGAACACAGAATGCCCAGCCGCATGATGGAGAGCTGCATTTCACTGTGGGATCTGGTTAAAGATGCCTGCTGATCTCTGTCCATGGTCCTGCTCTAAGTCTGGACACACTCACCACCCACCAACACCCCTACTACCACCTTGCTTAGGCCTTCCTCAGTGCTGCTAGGCCACAAACATTTGACCTGTGCCTTCATCTGGGGCTTCTTCAATGGCCCTTGGCAACTGAACATGAAAATGGTTTTCTCCAGACCTCAGTTCCCTAACTTTGAGTCATGCAGCCTGTCCCAGCATGTTTCAAAGGCTCATCCTGAGAAAGCGCTCAGTGGGAGAAGCTGTCCTTGCCTAGGCTGGCTTTGAACACAGCAGCTGAGCATGCTGAGAAAATGGGGGCAGGACACCCCAGACACACTTAATTGGAACCAGCACTTAACTCATTTGGCTTTGATTTGTGGGCCCAGATGTTACAACTCAGCTCTACCTTCAAAGAACAATGAACTCAAGCAAAGGGTTTTGTTTGTTTATTTGTTTTAAGGCTTCAAGGAAGGGAATGTCCACAGTGGGGCATTGTTTTTTAATAGATTGTCATGAACAAATGACATGATGCATGTGAACGTCCATCATAAATCACAAATGTTCATCATTGCTATCATCTAAACACTAAGGTTCAGTGCCTCGTCTAGCTACCTAATATGTGACCATGACCTTTATTTTCCACGTTTATAAAGTAGAGAGTGAGAATTCAAGGATAAAATGCCCTAGAGTTCCAAAGCCTTCCCAATCCGGCCCTATTCAACCCATCCAAATTTGGCTTCCTCCTTGGAGCAAGCCCTGGCTCCAGCCATGATGTTCATGTCACTGATTCCCAAATACATTGCTCACCATTCCTCTTCAGCACTTCCTCAGCTCATGCTCTTCTCACTGCCTAGCAAGTCCTACTTCACCCCCAGGGACACCCCTACCTGGCACATGCCCTGGGGAACCCCAAACTCCTTTGGCCTCCTGACCAAAAAGGCCCTGACTTATTCTCACCTCTCACTCAGCCCTCATTCTGCACTGCCTGAGAGTATTGCTCTCCCGTGTTTCCATCCCTAGGCTAATAGACTTTAGGCTTCTTTGAGGTAAAGACTATGTCTTTAGTTGTCTCTGTTTTCTCCTCCTGAGACCTAATACAGGGTCCCAACCAAACACTAACTGAATAATTCATAAATGAAGATTCCCTTGCTCCTCCTAGGGTTGCTGAAAGAAAAAAAGTGACATGTCTGTCTATTGTCAGGAGGGAGAGAGCTATAGTTTTCTAATGCTATTTACGACAAAGGAGGGAAGTATTGAGGCAATTTGTCAGTTCCATTATATTTAATGGGAGCCCTCAATGTGCTGGGTGCTGCCCCTCAAATATTTAATGGGAGTCCTCAGTGTTCTGGGTACTGCCCCTCAAACACGAGGAACAGCTAATGCTGGTTTCAATTCACTGCCCTCTCAAATCTGCCCCCCCCCGAGTTCCTTTGGTCCATTCTTTGGAAGTTGCAAGGGAAAGGTGCCATAAAGTCCCAGCCAGAGGCCATTATTATGATGGTTATATAGTCTCTGGGCACAATGGTGGTACATTATATGAAAAATAATATGGTAGTTTCCTCCCTTGTATATGCATGTGATACTGCGATAATGTTATTCTGTCATTCACCTTATTTTATCCCTGTGGGCTAAGGTAGAAAACAAATTTGAGCTGAAAAACATCCTATGTCTGTCCTCAGCATAATGGAGAGAAACTTTCTGGGTCCAACTCCAGGATAGAAGCACCTCTTATGTCCCCAAAGTTTCCAGACACTATAGTTCCCTTCACTGGGAACAGGCTGAATTGTGGGACTGTTAGGGAGTATGGCAGGCTAAAAAATCACAATACCCATGGCACTTGCTTGGCATCTGAAAGGCTGTGACCACTTTGGAACACCAGTTCCAGAGGCTAAGAATCATCCAGGCATGCAACATGGAAATAATGGAGGAGTTAAATATTTTCCCCAAAGAGAAATTCCAGTAAACTCTTTTTAATCTTGCTATCAAGCTCTATTAGCCAGTGAATAAAGAGATTATTCTCTCCATTTCTGCCATAGAGAAACTGAAAGTCAGAGAGGTTCAGTGCTTTGTTGAACATCATACAGTTTGTCAACAGCAATATTAAAGTCAAAACCAAAGATTCTGGGTCCTAGTCTCATACTCCTTCATTATTCCACTTTGCCCCAATGGACATGCTACAATTGACTGCTAAATAGCAGAGGCTAGTTGTTCCCAAATGGCACCTTCTTGTATTGAAGTCTTATGGTGACTCTCTCCTTTAGATCTACCTTATAGGGAAAACACTATGTAAGAGATCCTTTGTTACATTTTTAGTCGATAAAACCCCAGGGAAAGGGGCAATGTGAGCTAAGACAAGGCAGCTAAGACAGCTGCCTTGACCTGAGTTCCACTTCAGACAAGGCAAAGAATGTAGTGAAAATCTGATCAATGCCTTATATTCAGTGCCTCTGTTGTGCTAGGCACTGTGCTCAGACATGGGTACCAAAGTTATAAGTACCTGCTTTCAAGTGAAATCAGTATCTTGAAGATATCCATGTTCATTTCAGCATTATTAACAACAGCCAAGATACGGAAACAACCTAAATGTCTGTCGATGGATGATTGGATAAAGAAAGTATTACACACACACACACTCACACACACACTTACACATTCACAATGGAATATTATTCAACCTTACAAAAGAAGGAAATCCTGCCACTTGTGACAACATGGATAAACCTGAAGGACATTATCCTAAGTGAAATTAGCCAGAAACTGAAAGACAAATACTGCATAATCTCACTTACATGTGGAATCTAAAAAAGTTGAACTCAAAAATGGAATAGAGCGGTGTTTGGTAGGGGCTGGGTGTGGGGGAAATGGGGAGCTATTAGTCAAAGGGTATATAGATTCAGTTATACAGGATGAGTAAGTTCTTAAAATCTAAGGTACAGCATGGTAACTATAGTTAATAATACTGTATTTTATAGTTGAACTTTGCCAAGAGATTTGATCTTAAGTGTTCTCACCACACCAAAAAGAAAACAAAATCATAACTATGTGAGGTGATGGATGTGTTAATTATCTTGATTGTAGTAATCATTTCAAAATGTATACATATATCAAAATATCACATTGTCCACCTAAATATATACAATTTTTATTTGTAAAGTTTAAAAGTACCTGCTCTCCCCTCTATAGGTGAACAGTCTAGAAAGGGAAGAAGACACATAAGCAGACAGCGTCAGTATCATATGCTGAGTATAGTGATTAAGGTAAACATGGGTGCTGTGGGAGCATAGGGGAGGACACTCAGGCTAGCCTACAGGTAGGAATGGAGCCTCAGAAGTTTTCTTGGAGTAACTACAACTAACAATAGTGCCTGGCATATTGAAAGCACTCAATAAAATTTATTTATTATTACTATGACAATAGACATTATTCCTGCCCTCAGGGAGCTCATAGTCTAGTAAGAGAGAATATATCAATACATAACTATAATTTCATGCTAACTGGCCTGCTTGAGAAGAGAGAAATGGATAATAGCCCATATTCAATGAACGCCACCTATGTGCCAAGCCCTGTTCTAAGGACATTATGTATATTCCTCCATTTAGTTCCCACAACTACCCTATGTTTAATTCCATTTCCCTTAAGTATAGGTGAGGCAACTGAGGCACAGAGAAGTAAAGTAACTTGCCTAAAGCCAAGTTAGTTACAACTAATGAATGGCATTAAGTAGTCACATACGAGAAAGGAAAAAAAAGCAGCCCCTTACATCTGAAACCTGGCCTGGCACTCACAGGTAGGACACAAACCTGTTGTTCTCCTGCTGGACATAAACAATCTCACAAAATACCCACAGCAGACAATGTTACTCTGAGAACATCAAAAAGTGAGACAAAGCAAAGCTGCTTCATAATTTAGTCTAAGCACAGACAAAAAACAAGGTCACTGTGCCACCCACAAAAGCTTAATTCTCACTTTAGTCTTCCTTCCTTATAGATAGGATTTATTAAGGTGCTCAGTCATAGAATTGCCCTTCCTTTCTGATAGCATTCAATATAGAATGAACCCCTACTTTCTTAGACTCTCCCCCAAATTACCCAGCCAAAGCTCAAATCCTTTAATAAATCCTTTCTACCACCCTTTTACTAAGACACCTCATAGTTTCCTATTGCATAGTCTCCTAGTTCTGTCATAACAAAATACCACAGACTGAGTGGCTTCAAAATATTTCTCACAATTCTATGGAGGCTAGAAGTCCAAGATCAAGGTGTTGGCACATTTGGTTTCTCCTGAGACTTCTCTCTTTGTCTTGCAGATGCCTGCCTTCTTGCTGTGTCCTCACATGGTCTTTTCTCTGTACTCATGTGCCCCTAGTGTCTCTTTGTGTGTCAAAATTTTCTCCCTTTATAAGGGCACCACTCATATTGGATTTGGGCTCACCCTAGACACCTCATTTTAACTTAGTCACCTCCTTAAAGACCCAACTCCAAATACATTCTGAGGTATTGGGTGGTTAGGGCTTCAATATATGAATTTGGGAGGGGTCACAGTTCAGCAGTTACCCTTATTTTTCTTCACATTTATCCCAGTGACTGAAAGATGCAAATGTATTTGCACAGGGCCTGACACATGCAAGATAAAGAAGATATTGCTTTTATTCTCAAGATATGTATATCTAACTTGTTTATGGCTCAATTTTCTCACCTGTAAAACAGGAATAATAAAATTGTGTTTGTTGTGAGGCTTAAATAAAATAATTCATGTAAATTGCTTAGCATAGTATCTGGCACATAGTAGGGACTCAAAAAATATCAATTACTTGAAGACGAGCTATTATTTATAGATGAGTTTCACAGTTATAAATGAGAAAGAGAAATACAAACATATGCAGGCTGAACAATACACTGCTTAATAACCAAGAGATCACTGAAGAAATCAAAGAGAAAATTTAAAAATACCTAGAAACAAATGACAGTGAAAACATGATGACCCAAAACCTATGGGATGCAGCAAAAGCAGTTGTAAGAGAGAAGGTTATAGCAATAAAATCCTGCCTTAAGAAACAAGAAAAGTCTCAAATAAACAACCTAACCTTGCACCTCAAGCAATTAGAGAAAGAAGAACAAAAAAGCCCCAAAGATAGCAGAAGGAAAGAAATCATAAAGATCAGATCAGAAATAAATGAAAAAGAAATGAAGGAAACAGTACCAAAGATCAATAAAACTAAAAGCTGGTTCTTTGAGAAGATAATATTGATAAACCATTAGCCAGACTCATCAAGAAAAAAAAGGGAGAAAACTCAAATTAATAGAATGAGAAATGAAAGAGGAGAGGTAACAACGGACACTGCAGAAATACAAAGGATCATGAGAGGTTACTACAAGCAACTATATGCCAATAAAATGGACAATGTGCAAGAAATGGACAAATTCTTAGAAAAGCACAACCTTCCGAGACTGAATCAGGAAGAAATAGAAAATATAAACAGACCAATCACAAGCACTGAAATTGAGACTGTGATTAAAAATCTTCCAACAAACAAAAGCACAGGACCAGATGGCTTCACAGGCGAATTCTATCAAACATTTAGAGAAGAGCTAACACCTATCCTTCTCAAACTCTTCCAAAATATAGCAGAGGGAGGAACGCTTTCAAACTCATTCTATGAGGCCCTGTCACCCTGATACCAAAACCAGACAAAGATATAACAAAAAAAAGGAAACTACAAGCCAATAACTCTGATGAACATAGATGCAAAAATTCTCAACAAAAAACTAGCAAACAGAATCCAAAAGCACATTAAAAGGGTCATACACCATTGGGTTTCCATGGTGGCGCAGTGGTTGAGAGTCTGCCTGCCAATGCAGGGGAAACGGGTTCGTGTCCCAGTCCAGGAAGATCCCACATGCCGCGGAGTGGCTGGGCCCGTGAGCCATGGCCGCTGAGCCTGTGCATCCGGAGCCTGTGCTCCACAACGGGAGAGAACACAACAGTGAGAGGCCCGCGTACCGCGGGGAAAAAACAAAGGGTCATACACCATGATCAAGTGGGGTTTATCCCAGGAATGCAAGGATTCTTCAATATACGCAAATCAATCAACGTGATACACCATATTAACAAATTGAAGGAGAAAAACCATATGATCATCTCGATAGATGCAGAGAAAGCTTTCGACACAATTAACACCCATTTATAATAAAAACCCTGCAGAAAGTAGGCATAGAGGGAACTTTCCTCAACATAATAAAGGCCATATATGACAAACCCACAGCCAACATCGTCCTCAATGGTGAAAAACTGAAAGCATTTCCACTAAGATCAGGAACAAGACAAGGTTGCCCACTCTCACCACTCTTATTCAACACAGTTTTGGAAGTTTTAGTGACAGCAATCAGAGAAGAAAAGGAAATAAAAGGAATCCAAATCGGAAAAGAAGTAAAACTGTCACTGTTTGCAGATGACATAACATTATACGTAGAGAATCCTAAAGATGCTACCAGAAAACTACCAGAGCTAATCAATGAGTTTGGTAAAGTAGCAGGATACAAAATTAATGCACAGAAATCTCTTGCATTCCTATGCACCAATGATGAAAAGTCTGAAAGAGAAAATATGAAAACACTCCCATTTACCATTGCAACAAAAAAATAAAATACCTAGGAATAAACTTACCTAAGGAGACAAAAGACCTATATGCAGAAAACCATAAGACACTGATGAAAGAAATTAAAGATGATACAAACAGATGGACAGATATACCATGTTATTGGACTGGAAGAATCAACATTGTGAAAATGACTCTACTACCCAAAGCAATCTACAGATTCAATGCAATCCCTATCAAACTACCACTGGCATTTTTCACAGAACTAGAACAAAAAATTTCACATTTTGTAAGGAAACACAAAAGATCCTGAATAGCCAAAGTAATCTTGAGGAAGAAAAATGGACCTGGAGGAATCAGGCTCCTGGCCTTCAGGCTATACTACAAAGCTACAGTAATCAAGACAGTACGGTACTGGCACAAAAATGGAACTATAGATCAATGGGACAGGATAGAAAGTCCAGAGATAAAGCCATGCACGTATGGTCACCTTATTTTTGATAAAGGAGGCAAGAATATACAATGGAGAAAAGACAGCCTCTTCAATAAGTGGTGCTGTGAAAACTGGACAGCTACATGTAAAAGAATGAAATTAGAACACTCCCTAACATCATACACAAAAATAAACTCAAAATGGATTAAAGACCTAAATGTAAGGCCAGACATTATAAAACTCTTAGAGGAAAACATACGCAGAACACCCTATGACATACATCACAACAAGATCCTTTTTGACCCACCTCCTAGAGAAATGGACATAAAAACAAAAATAAACAAGTGGGACCTGATTAAAATTAAAAGCTTTTGCACAGCAAAGGAAACCATAAACAAGATGAAAAGACAACCCTCAGAATAGGAGAAAATATTTGCAAAGGAAGCAACTGACAAAGAATTAATCTCCAAAATTTACAAGCAGCTCATGCAGCTCAATATCAGAAAAACAAAGAGCCCAATCCCAAAATGGGCAGAAGACCTAAATAGATACTTCTCCAAAGAAGATATACAGATTGCCAATAAACACATGAAGAATGCTCAACATCATTAATCATTAGAGAAATGCAAATCAAAACTACAATGAGGTAACACCTCACACCAGTCAGAATGGCCATCATCAAAATATCTACAAACAATAAATTCTGGAGAGGGTGTGGAGAAAAGGGAACCCTCTTGCACTGTTGGTGGGAATGTAAGTTGATACAGCCATTATGGAGAACAGTATGGAGGTTCCTTAAAAAATTAAAAATAGAACTACCATACGACCCAGAAATCCCACTACTGGGCATATACCCTGAGAAAACTGTAATTCAAAAAGAGTCATGTACCACCACAATGTTCATTGCAGCTCTATTTACAATAGCCGGGACATGGAAGCAACCTAAGTGTCCATCGACAGATGAATGGATAAAGAAGATGTGGCACATATATACAATGGAATATTTCTCAGCCATAAAAAGAAACGAAATTGAGTTATTTGTAGTGAGGTGGATGGACCTAGAGTCTGTCATACAGAGTAAAGTGAGTCAGAAAGAGTAAAAGAAATACCGTATGCGAACACATACATATCGAATCTTAAAAAAAAAAGGTTATGAAGAACCTAGGGGCAGGACAGGAATAAAGACACAGACCTGCTAGAGAATGGACTTGAGGACATGGGGAGGGGGAAGGGTAAGCTAGGACGAAGTGAGAAACTGGCATGGACTTATATACACTAGCAAATGTAAAATAGATAGCTAGTGGGTAGCAGCCGCATAGCACAGGGAGATCAGCTCGGTGCTTTGTGACCACCTAGCAGGGTGGGATAGCGAGGGTGGGAGGGGGACGCAAGAGGGAGGAGATATGGGGATATATGTATATGTATAACTGATTCACTTTTTTATAAACAGAAACTAACACACCATTGTAAAGCAATTATACTCCAAAAAAGATGTAAAAAAAAAATGAGGAGAAAGGACTAGAGCGTTTCAAGCAGGTGGAGTGGCAAAACAGAAGGCATGGAGATGAGGAATTGTAAAAGGGCCCCGTTTACTGCTCAGTGATGAAAGACCCAAGGAGAGTGCCTCAAACTTGAAAAGGCAACCCAGACCTTGTTGGCACTGAGATATCTAGAAGTATGATATTTCATACTTTGCCAGGGAAAGGGAAACAGACCCCTCCCAACCTGTGCTATTTCTGGGGAAGGGTTATGTGACAGGCCATAGAGGTTCTGTTGAGGGTGACTGTGAGAGTTGCACATAACAGGTCTCAAAGCCTGAGCTTTGGCAGCAAAATGAGGCTGCAGCTGTGGCAGCAGATAAATTTGAAATTGGGCCCTGCCAGACTGGAGAAGCTGTGCTGTGGTAATGGCTTGCTGGAACAAGTGCACACAAAGTAGCTTAGTTTTACCCCTTCTGTTCTAGCACTAGCCTTTCCATCTTTTGCCCTGGCTCCTAGTGGTGGTGACTCAGGGAATTAGGCCCCAACATTACACCCAGAGCTCCAGGAGTGCTGAATGGTCCCTTCTAAGTTGCTCTCAAATCCCTTGCTGTTTCCTGTTGGGTTCCCAGGAATTCTGAAGGAAAATGACCACCTAAGGGATTTCTCTATGACAGCAGTCAGGCACATCCCATATCCTTCCAGGCACATTCACGTTTCCTTCTTCTCTCCTTCTTTATTCCAAAAATCCCCTCACCCTTCTCCAGTTCTCTGGGGAATGTCCCTTCATCCAACCCTTCCAACACAACCCACCCTACTGGGGGCCTAGACTCTGAAGTTAAGGGTAGGTAGAGGTTGAATGGTTAGACGCTTGGTGGAAGAAGCCATTGCAATATTCTTCGCCAAACTTCAGAGCGCCCTCTCGGTACACATAACTACCCTAAAAGGCGTGGGAGAGTGATGTCCAGCTGCGTGTCTGCTGGGGATGGAACGCATCACTGGCGCGGTGGACTGGGCTGGCTGCAAGAATGCGGGGTGGGGGGTGGGGGTGGGGAAGGGGGTGCGCGCCCTTTATGACAGGTGGCCGCGCAGTGCGCGCTCCCGGGCGCCTGAGGGGAGGGAGGGACAGACGGACAAAGTGGGAGGGGGCACATGGGAAGGGACCGTAGAGAGGGTAAAGAGAGCACGGGAGGAAAAAAAGAGGGCTGTGGTGGGGAAGGGAGGTAGAGGGGGGATCGCGTCCAGCAAGAACAGCCCTGTTGGAGGAAACAATGGCAGGGGCAATAGCGATGGTGGCAGCCGAGGCAGTCCCACTCTGGGCACCTTTCTGAATGGGCAGAGGCAGATCGGGGAGAAGAGGAGACCAGGCAGCGCCCGCAGAGGCTCTGAGAAAAGCGGCGCGGGAGGAGAAGGGGGAGGAGGAGGAGGTGGAGAAAGGCCGGGGGGGGGGGGGGGGGGGGGAGGAGTGGGCAAGAGACAGGGGGAGAACCCGGGAAGGAAAACCAGTAGCATCAGCAGCAGCAGCAGCAGCAGCAGCAGCAGCAGCAGCAGCAGCAGCCACCGCCACAGCAGTAGCAACATTTAGCAATAGCTTTAACAGCGATAGCGACAGTAGCAGCCGCCCTCCTTCTCTCTCCTTCCCGCGGACGGCCACAGCGACCGCACTGAGCAAGGCTCCAGCGCCGCGCGCGCAGCCCGCTAGTGAGATAGCTCCGGCCCGAGCAAGCGGAGGTGCACGCTGAGAGCCGACTCCAGGAGCAGCCGGCGGCCGCTGAGGCGCTGAGTTTCAGGGCCAGAACCTGATAGCTCTGAAGCCATCTAGCATCGCCGCAGCGGCGGCGCCTGAGGGAGACAGTCGCGTCCACCTGGCGGGCCCGGCGCATGGAGCTGAGGCAGAGGCGGCGGCGGCGGCGGCAGCAGTAGCAGCAGCGGCGGCGGCGGGGGCAGCTCGAGCAGCTGCGGCGACGGCGGCAGCCCAGCCTTGACTGCGGCTGCTCTAGCCCCAGCGCCCGCTGCTTGAGCCCGCCGGCAGCGTGCACCTCGGGAGTCGGCCCGGGAGGTGAGTATGAGCGCTGCCATCCAGCCCCCTGGCCTTCTCGCCGGCTTCCCGGTTGATGCAGGGTGGCGGCGGCAGGGGGTGGAACGAATTGGGGGAAGCCGAGCGAGAAGAGGAAGGGAAAACAGAAGGGAGGACGTCTGTGTGAGAATGGCGTGCGTGTGTCTGTATACGAGGGAGTGAGGCCGCGAGGGCGAGAGATCCCGGCTAGCCCTGACAGGCACTGCAATCTAGGAAAGGCCTCTGTGCTTGCGCCGGCGTGTGTGGGGTGGGGGTGGGGGGGAGGGGAAACGAGCGGGCTGGAGCCGCCGGGCTCAGAGCCGGGCGGCTGGGGCCAGCTTAGTGCCGCTTCCCTTCGGGCCGGCTTTCAGGAGATCCTGTCTGGGGAACGGGCACTAACACTGCACGCTCCGGCGGGAGCGGGCAAACGCACGCGGCGGCGGCGACCGGGCGTCAGGGCCAAAGCGGCAAAGGTGCGAAGCGCGGTCGCCGGCGGCTCCCGTGCGCGCTGGGCTGCCCTGGCGACCACAGAGCGCCCCTGAGCACGCGCCACCCGACCAAGGCCGCGGGCGGGTCTAAGTTGGGGGCCTACCGAGCCTCACCCGGCTTGTCACCTTTGCATAATTGGCCCGCGGCCCCTTCCCGCTCTCGGTGGCAGTCGAATCGACGCTTTCCTGCGTGGCTTCTGGCGCTTCGCTCTGCCGCGCCCCGCAGCACACGTCCGCTCCGCTCTCGCACACCCGGTGGGGCGGGGAGGCCGCGAGCCCGCTCGGGGAGCGGGGCCAGGCTCCGGGAAAGTGTGGAAAACGCGCCGCTGAGTTGGCGCCGTTCTGCTGAGGAATCCAGTGGTTTCAGCATGACTGCTTCTGTCTGTCTGATCCGTGAGGGACCGAATAACCCGCTCAAGGTTTTCTGTCTTTTTTAGAAGTTAAAAAAAAAAAAATTGGCATACCCATTTCGACACCAGCACATTTGATTTTCTTTGAGCTTCTGCATTTTGGAATAAGTGGGTTTCGTATTTTGCTTCTGGGTTTTGGCTCCCAGCATATTGTTGAATTCTGTGCACAGCAATATACTTAGCTCTGTGGCCTTTTCCTAACATTCCATTTTCTACACTGTTATCTGAAAAGACATGATTTGTGTGTAGGGCTGCCAGGGCTGTTTTTAAAAAGCATCTAAAGCACTTTAACCTGGGATTTGAGTATCTCCTTGGTTGTTTTTGGTGGAGGAGCAGGGTGTGCTGATAGTTGCCGAGATATTTTGCTTGGTGAGCAAAGGTGCTCCATGGTTTTTTGTGAATTATAGAGATCATTTGGGTTTCGGGGAATGAATCTCCCTTACATCTTTTACACATAGGGTAACATGACCAAACGTTTTATTTACAGCCATGACGTTCTCATGGCTGAGGAGAATTTACACTTATTTAAAACATATTTTTAGAAGGGAACAAAAAAGGCCTAAGTAACTGTCATTTTACATATTAACTGGGAAACCGGCTAATCAAATAAAACTGGCTGAGTGTCTGAAACTCTATCCCAGTGAAATATGTGGCTGTGAATATAATTAACCATCTGTCTAGTGAGCAATTTAAATTTGGGCTGGTACATTTTTATTACAGTGTCTAATTTCTGGAAGACTTGGACATTTTACCCAACAGTAACAACAAAAACGTAGTCACTTACTAGGTCAAAGATTCACTTGTGTGATGGTGGGATTTCCCTTCCTCTTTCCCACACCTCATCTCTACTAGTCCCCATACTCCCTGACCTGGGAGGTCAAAACAAACCTCTTGCTTTTGCAAATGGCATATTTACAATAGAGGAACTCAAACTAGGCATGGCAGCTAGTAAATAGACATTTTTGTTTCTTGGAAATACCTTCCAATATTTTACCTCCCACAGAACCTAGATAAATTGCATGCATTTGAGTTGAAAAAATATAATTCTTTGTGCACATGTGTTCAGATGGAGTAGGGTGATTCAACAAAATTTGTCTTGAAATTTGATTCTGTTCACTTTCTCTTATTCTAATTATCCACAGCTCTCCCCTAGCTGTCCCAACTGCCCTTCCACACCCCACAGACACACACTCACATACAAAAAAAACATATCCTTTTGTCCTTATAGCCAGTTTTTTAGGTTAACGATATTCAGATCTGTGATTTTAACAGTATGATGAGAAACTGCTTTTTTTGGGGGGGAGTCAACAGTGTAAGATAGCATAACATGAAAGGACATCGTACATATTGTTAAAATGTTCCCTATGATGTGATTTTAACCAAAAATTTATTATGAGGGAAAAAAGAAATAGATTTTGGGTAAAAAGAAATAGATTTTGGGTGGAGATGAAATGGCCCTGGGAAGATTAGATTTCAGAGACCTCCACCAAATAGCTGTTGTTAACACAACACAATGTAACATAACATAACATAATTAAAATGAACCACGGATTGATTGTGCAGTGAGCTAGAGAAAGTCTTTTAAAGGAAAATGCTTTTAAAACAAATATTTGGCTAAATAAAAGCTCTGATAAATGGGTAACAATTATGTAAGCACATGGTAGAATTTGACATATGTCAAGTCTGTTAAATAAATCAACCTGTTAAGTGAATAAATATTCGATGCATCAATGCATTTTAAAACACGCACACACGCACAAGCAAACCTATTACACCCTGTTGCCAAAGTCAAACAAGTGCAGAACACTGCCGCTTTCTCTCTGTTTTACCCAATCTGTCTCTCTTCCCTTTTCCTTTTTTTCCACAATTGTCTGATTACCTGTAAACTACCTAGTGAGCAGAGAGAGCTAAAAATGTGGTGGTGTTGCCTGTGTTTAGGAGGTGGGAAAAGAGAGATGAGAAAAGTGATAAGGGCTGGATTTTAAACACATATGCTCATGGCTTTCTGACACAATCAACGGTGGAGATCCCAGTCTCACAGAAGTATTTGCTTAGGAGACGGACTAGCCTAACCAAAGAATCATTGATTGCAGTTTCTGTGCTCCTAAGTCCAGTTCTAGTGAATACTTGCTTTTTCTCCAAACCCTTTGCTAGGGAACGTGTTCCTTTTGGTCTCATTTTATATAGATAAGCACTATGTCTTGATGTCTTTCCCTCTCTTGTTCTCTGGTGGAAAAAGGACTGATGTCTTCAGGACCAACTACTATGCACATAATCTTAATTTTTCTAAAAGGAACTTCAATAAGTCATCTTCTCCATCCTCAGTAAGATGATTTTGACATAAGCAATTATCTACTATTTTCTCAAACACCCCAAAGTCCCATTTAAAAGTTATACCTCTCTCCCTCAGTAGCCCATTTTAAGTATTACACAGCCAGCCTGAGCAAGAAGTTGCTCCTAATGTTTAACCTGAGGAGGTATAGAGGTTAGAGACCAAGATTATACTGTGGGCCTGACTACTAGAGTAGTGCCAAGCTATCTTCCATTGACAAAAGGCATAGAGATTCATTTTGTTTGGGGGAAGTTAAAGCATTTCCTCTAAGTTAAAGCATCCTAGTAAGTAGGATGGTCATATGTTGTGGTTTATACCTGTTGTCCCAGCATACTTATTTCACTCTCAACTGTCCCATTTTGGACAAAAAAATTCTATGGTCACCCTAACTATAAGTCACCTTTAAATCAAACTGTGCTTCTTGATTTGGGGAGATGGTTATATTTGTAAAACTTGCATGAGCTTTGAAGGTGTCATAGTCCCTAATCAGCTCAGTCTGTCTTTTTCCTAGCTAAGAAGCCTTTCTGGAGGTAAAATCCCAGAAATGATTCAGGCTTTGGGCTTGACGGAATTGGATTATTGGGCCTAAAGACATCCCTCCAAAATGCATTTGTGCGTGCACACACACACACACACACACACACACACACAGGTGTTGTCTGCATGCTGGAGAGTGGCTGATCTTACTTTCATGAAAGACTGGTAATAGGTTATAAGCTTAAAACATATCAGGAGGCATTTAGGTTTAGAAAGATCATCCTGACCATAGTAGTTCTAAGACAAAAGAGGGTGGTACCAATTGAGGTGTGAATTCTTCTCTTTTTATTTTATTTATTTATTTATTTGCCATTCCATGCGGCATGCAGCATCCTAGTTCCCCGACTAGGGATCGAACCCAGGCCCCCTACAGCAGAAGCACAGAGTCCTAACCACTGGACCTCCAGGGAATTCCCTGAATTCTTCCTTTCTTAAATTTTTTTTATTGGAGTATAGTTGATTTACAATATTGTGTTAGTTTCTTTTTAGAACACGTTTTGAGAAGTACACAGGTAAATCTCTGTCCAGAATAGTTTGCATGTGGTCTTGTCAAATATACAAATAAAATTTTAATATACATATTTATATTACATATACAGTAAGTCCCCTACATACGAAACTTCAAGTTGCGAACTTTCAAAGGTGTGAACATGCGTTCGCATGTCCAATCACGTAAGTTAGTTCACGTGTCTGGTGTACATTGTCACGTGCATGCATCCTCTACAAGTGGTTGTCCTTTTGTGTACTTTACTGTACAGTACTATATAGAGTACAGTAGTACAGTGTCTTTATTTCAAGCCCAGGATGTCCAGAAGCAAGCGTAAAAGCAGCAGTGATGTAGCTGGTACTGCTAAGAAGTGGCAGGCGATAACGATGGAAACAAAAGTGAAAATAATTGAGAGAGACAAAAGGAAGAAGTAACTGAAGAACCGAAGAGATTCACGAAGCAGGAAATGGCAAGGGAATTTTCTTTATTTGAGGAGGCACTGTTAGTTTTGAGGCACAGGACCCAGACCTAGAATGGTACACGAAGGTTGCAGCAACCTTTCAGAATGCAATCCAGTGCTACCGTGTCACCTACGACGAGAAAAAAAGAGCTACTGCCCAGCATCACTAGATCGTTTTTTCAAGAGGGTAGATAGAATTGAATCCAACAAGGAACCAGAACCTGTGCCATCAACGTCAGGCATGAGTGAAATTGCAGCTTGCCCTCCATCTGCTATTGCTGACGATCCTTCAGCTCTACCATCTCCCACCTCCTCTCCCTCCTCCAGTCAGTAACTCTTCTTGCCTGTTCACTCGATGCCAGCCCCTGTATGCCAGCTGTTGTACTGTACTACTGTACTTTGCAAGGTGCTGTACTCTAAGATTAAAAATGTTTTCTTTTTTTGTTTGTTTTTTATGTATTATTTTTGTGAAAAGTATTATAAACCTATTACAGTACAGTACTATATAGCCGATTGTGTACCTAGGCTAACTTTGTTGTACTTACGAACATATTGGACTTACGAACGTGCTCTCGGAATGGAACTCGTTTGTATGTACGGGACTTACTGTATTATGTATATTTCCATTTGCCTTTTGTGGAATGGACAACACTACTTTTTAAACTGCCTTCCAGTCTTAAGTGTCTGTGATTGGCTTTCATTGATCTAGGGTTAGAGTCAAAAGAGACTATGGCCCACAGGCCAAATCTGGCTTGCTATGGAAAAGGAAATAATGTAGACATGAAGAAAATGTGAAGCCATTTAGAGTTGCTTTTACAAATGTTTTCAAGCTTCCTCTTCATAACTGAGCTTTACTTAGGCCAGTGTTAAAATGAGTCCACATTTCCTGAACACATGTCTGTCAGCTGATATCTAGGGTTTGGGAGATTGTCCAGAACCTGGTGGGGTGGCAGGGGGTTGACCCCAAAAGTGAAATCCACATGTGGATTTTGTTTGTTTGAGTCAAAATGTCAATAGTGATCTTTTCTTTCCTGCCTATTACAGTAACTTAAATTTTGTGGTGCTAATAAATTCTTCCTGTCTTCCTTTCCAATATTTGCCATGTCATTCCAGGCATCCATGTGATTTATTAACCCAGAGACCAGGTCTCAGCAACTTGCTTGAACAGAGACCTGCTGTCTCTTTAGTTACTAAATAACTGGAACACATTCTGAAGAAGAGCTTTACTGAGTAGGGGAGTAGAAAAAGTAGGCCATCACTGTCTAGCTCAGTGGTTCCTAACCTTTTTTTTTTGGCATGAACCCCTTTGAAAATATGATGAATGCCAAGGATTCTCTCTTCAGAAACGTGCTCATTTAAATATATGACACTTTCATACACTTTCAGAAAGTCCAACCATGCATTGTGAGTTAAAAACCTCTGCACTAGCCTTTGCCCAGTTGTTACAGTAATTCCTGTCACATGGCTGTCATGGTCAAGGTAACTTGAAACGGAAGACATGAAAATGACTCTTCCAAAAAAGGCGGTTATTAGTATACTTGTGGTTCACAGCTACTGTTATAAGCATTTTTCTGATTAGCCTTCACAGGCATTTTTTATTATGAAAAAGAGTCACTTACACTCATTTTGACATTACTATTCTCACCAAAAACAAGTCAAGTCTAGTTTCTCCAAATCCTTGACTTGTCAACTTTCAGATTCTTAAAAATGTCTGTTCAGCACTCACCCTTCACAGGTTCATTATTAATATATAAAATACATTACATAAAAGCTCACTCATGCTTACCTACCCCCATCTCTCTCTCTTCTTCATCTCTTGCTCTATCTCTATATATTCCTCTTAGCCAGTGGCCTTGACAAAAATAGGAAGCTCTTGTTAGCACTGATTGTTGAGTACAGTGATGGAGCCAGAGAGGGAGGTGGTGTCCAGATATCTTCATAAGGACGACCCTTGGGACTCATGGGCCTTTTGCAGTATTAGCCATCCTGGAGATCTAACATCATATATTAAAGGCAAAGCTCCTTAACCTCTGCAAACATGAATATATGTCACATCTGTGCCATGCAGTTGTGATGGTAGGAATATGTGGTATTCCTGTCCATGAATAAATGTTTCTTGCCTGTCTCTTTGCTTCTTTTCTTAGCAGTTTGGGGTATGGCAGAGTATGAGGGCTAATGGAATTCTAAATCTGGATGGATCTATTAATGATCATTTCTAATTCAATTCAGCAAACATTTATTGAGCATCTACTATGTGCTAAGCACTGGGATACTGGGGAAGAGAAAAGAATAAAACAGATTCTCCTGTCTTATAGAAAATTAGTTTTGTTTCTGGCTGGGTCTTTTTACCATCTTTATTAATTTACCTTACCCTTTTTCTAATTTAATGCATTTTTCTATTATTTCTACACTCTCCCTGTTAGAAAATAAGTATAAATGTCCTCTTTTCTAATACAGCAGGAAATTCCCTACCAAACAGTTACCTCTAGCTAAGTTGAGACAAGATTTCCAGCCTCCATGGCACAAATGTTTCTGTTCTTATTGCTGCATTGGCTTAGCAGGCCCCATTTAATAGGGAGTAACATGTTTCTTTTCCCTGCAATTCTGAGGCAAGATTTCTATCATTGATATCATTGGTGATGTGGAATTGCAGATAGCATTAGCCATGATGTGTTGACCATTGACTCAAGATTTTAGTCCTTAGTTATTGACTTCTGACTAATGAATTGAATGTACTCTGCAAAAAGCCAGTTGTCCATCTTTGAGTGGGTTAGTTTTTAACTCCTAGTTGGTGATTATATTAGTTTTCTATAGCTGCTGTAACAAATTACCAAAAACTTAGTGGTTTAAAACAACATAAATTTATTATCTTACAATTCTAGAGATCAGGAATCTGAAATAGGCCTCCCTGGGCTAAAATCAAGGTGTGAGCAGGGCTGAATTCCTTTCTGGAGGCTGTAAGGGAAACTCCATTTTCTTGTCTTCCAGCTTCTAGATTCTGCCCACATTTCTTGGTTCACGGATCCCCCTACATTCTCAAAGTTAGCAATGGTGGATTGATTCCTTACGTTGCATCACTTCAATCTTGCTTCCATCGTCACATCTCCTTCTCTGACTCTCACTCTTCTGCCTCCCTCTTCCACTTTTAAAGACCTCGGTAATTACATTGGGTCTACTTGGATGGATAGTACAGGATTATCTCCCTATCTCAAGGTTAGTTGATTTGCAAACTTAACTCCATCTGCAACCTTAATTCCCCTTCTGCCATATAACCTAACATATTCACAGATTATAGTAATGACCCTACTTTGGAGGGTCATTACTCTGGCTACCACAGTGACTTGATTTTTTTTCTTTCCATTTTGAAATAGTTATAGATTCACAGGAACTTGCAAAGACAGAGAGGTCCTGTGTAATTTTTACCCAATTCCCCCAATAGTTATATCTTATATGACTATAGTATAAGACCAAAACCATGAACTTGATATTAGAACAATGGGTTTGTTTAGTTCTGTGTCATTTTATCACATGTGTAGATTTGTGTACCACTACCACAATCAAGATAAAGTACTATTCCATCACCAGAAAAGATCTGTCTTGTGCTATCTCTTTATTGTTTTTTATAGTCACACTCACCCCCCTCACCTCCACTATTCCTAACCCCTGGCAATCACTAATCTTTTTAAAATATAAATCTATAGTTCTGTCACTTCAAAAAATGTTAATATAAATGGAGTCATAGAGTATGTGACCTTTTCAGGTTCGCTTTTTTCACTCAGCATAATGCCCTTGAGATCTATCCAAGTTGTCTTCTGTATAAACAGTACATGCCTTTATAATGTTGAACAGTATTCCATGGTATGCATGTATCACAGTTTGTTTAACCATACATGTTAGGGACATTTTGGTTGTCTCCAGTTTTTTGCTATTACAAAGAAAGCTGTGCGGGTTAGTGTACAGTTTTTTGTGTGAACATGTTTTCATTTCTCTAGGGAAAATGCCCAGGGGTGTGATAACTGGGTCATATGGTAAGTATATGTTTAGTTTTGGTTTTATTTTTTTGCGGTACGCGGGCCTCTCGCTGTTGTGGCCTCTCCCGTTGCGGAGCACAGGCTCTGGAAGCACAGGCTCAGCGGCCATGGCTCATGGGCCTAGCCACTCCGTGGCATGTGGGATCTTCCTGGACCGGGGCACGGACCCATGTCCCCTGCATCGGCAGGCGGACTCTCAACCACTGTGCCACCAGGGAAGCCCGTATATGTTTATTTTTTTAAGAAACTGCAAAACTGTTTTCCAGAGTTCCTGTACACAACTTATCACAGTCTACTAGTATCAACATTTTACCTGTTTAAATAAACCTTACCTCTCTTTAAGTCCTTTTCTCCTCCCTCATTTAAAATATTATAGTCCTAGATATTTCCTCACTATATATTTAGAACTATATCAGACAGTGTTATAATTTTTGTTTCAACTGTCAAACATAATTGAGAGAACTCAACAGGAGAAGCAAAGTCAATTGTATTTACTCTTACTTTTACTCTCTGTTGTTCTTCCTTCCTTCTTGAGGTTTCAAGATTCCTTCCTCTATATTTTTCTTTCTGTTTAGAGAACTTCCTTTAGTCATTCTTTTAGTGCAGGTTTGTTAGCAGTGAATTCTCTTGGTTTTTCTTCATCTGAGAATTTCTTGATTTTTCCCTGCATTCCTGAAGGATATTTTCACTGCATATAGGATTCTGAGTTGACAGTTCTTTTCTTGCAACTCTTGAAAAAGGTTGTGCCACTCCCTTCTGGTCTCCATGGCTTCTGAAATCTGCTGTCATTTGAATTGTTTTTTCCCCTGTTAGTAAGACATCATTTCTCACTGCTTTCAAGTTTTTTAAAAAAAAATGTCTGTAGTTTTCAAAAGTTTGACTCTGATGTGCCTTGGCATAGATTTCTTTGGTTCATCCAGTTTGGAATACTCTTAGCTTCCTGAATATGTAGGTTTATGTCTTTTGCTAAGTTTGGGAAGTTTTCAGCCATTATTTCTTTGAATACTTTTTCTGTCCTGCCTTCTTTATCCTATTGTTCCAGGCCTCTTATAATGACAGGAAAGTTAGATATTTATTTATAGTCCCACAGAGACCCTGAGACCCTGTTCATTTTTTTTTTTCAATCTAATTTTCTTTGTTGTTCAGATTGGATAATTTCTATCATTTTATCTTCAAGTTAGCTGATTCTTCCCTCAGTCCTCTTCATTCTGTTGTAGAGCACACATATTGAGATTTCTAAAAGAATTTTAGTTATTGTATTTTTCATTTCTAAAATTTCCACTTGGTCCTTCCATATATCTTGTATTTCTTTGCTGAGACTTTCTATTTTTCATTTGTTTTAAGAGTGTTTGTAATTGATTATTGAAGCATTTTTATCATGGCTGCTTTAAAATCTTTGCCAGATAATTCTAACATCTCTGTCATCTTGGCTTTGACAGCTATTTGCTTGCGTTTTTCATTTAGCTTCAAATATTTCTGGTTCTTGGTATGATGAGTGATTTTTAACAGAAACCTGGACATTTTTGTAGTACATTATGAGACTCTGGACCTTATTTAAACCTTCTGTTTTAGCTAACTTTTTCTGATACTGCTTCAGCAGGGGAAGGGAGTGTGCTTGCTGCCTTTGTTATTGCCAGGTGGAAGTGGAAGTTCAGGTTCCCCACTCAGCCTCTGTTGACACTTGGAGGGCAGGGCTTCTCATTACTTCCAGGTGGGGGTTGGAATTCAGTCACATTTCAAGTGCTTAATACCCATATGTGGTTAGTGGCTACCATATTGGACAACACATACATAGAACACTGTCATAGGAAGACAAGGGGTGGGGAAGGGAGCTTGGTCCGATAAGAATTGAGGTTTGGGGTTAGATACTGTGGCACAGGTAAAATACGACAAAGACCTAGTTATTGGATTTGAGGTCTGTGGCTGGGGTTTGTTTCCAAAGCCTGAGGTGCTATGAATACTACAGAGATATGGGTACAGGGAACTTAACTGGACATTATCGACCCAGTAGAGTTGATAGAAACTATAGCATAGTATTAACCAAGTTTCTTCCTCTCAATCTTTGTAAGAGAGGTGGGGTGACATGTTGCAGATTCCTATACCATTCCATTTGGTTAAAGGGAAATTCTCCCCTATTGGGAAGAAGTTTGTTTATTCATAGCAACAAACTCCACCTCCATGACTGAAGTAACCATTGACTGAAGAAATATTAACAGAAAAGAGTAGGTTATGAAAAGGGTATTCATTTGATTTGTAGAATCTAGGGTTTATTTGGCATGTTGGTGGCCCCTGTGTTCTGATACTTGAGGCTTCCAGCATGCTCAGCCAGTTGGGAGCATTTGTGAAAGAGCTCTGTCCTTCACAGAGCTCCGTGTTGACTTGGCACTTTTTTTGTCCAAGGCCTAGAGAGTCAGTAGACCCTGTTACACAGCTTCTTTGTGCACTGGCATAACTGTTGCCTTCTCAAATCTCTCTTTGCTTAGACTTGTAGAAGTGTCCTTAATGTAGAGTCAGTGTTCACAGTTTCCCCTAGGGGTAGTTCAGTAACATTTTCCCTTATTGGATCTCTATATTTGGAAATACATCTTTTGAGTGTTTGCTTTTATGGACTGCCTATGTACTTTATCTCTCAGCAAGGGAAGAGGTGTACCCATTGTCTATTGAATATATGTTATATGTATGGTATATAAGTCACATTGCCTTTTCCCATAGCAAATCCTATATTTGTAAAGCTGTGGCCTTGACATGTTAAGATGTTTCATAAATGACACAGTAAAACCATTTGGCTAAATAAGTGAAAGAAAGGGAATTGTGCAGTGCTACAATGAGTTTTTCAGATTTATGTGGTTTGACTTAAAGCTACACAAAAATGCATACTCATCTGAGGGAGAAGCAGTTTGGAAGTTAGGCTGTAAAGAGAGAGATAGGCATACTTTATAACCCAAGGTCAAGGTATAGGTTGTAAATCCAGGACCGTGGCTCACCTAGATCCTTCCATATGTGTATTTGTGGGGAAGAGGTTTGTTGCTCTTTGTTCCTGGTTTGTTACTCAGAGATTTGGAGATAATATAGTGGGAGCAACCAAAATCCCGATTTGTTACTTTGTCTCTCAAGAAGGCTGCAAATACACCACTTAATTTTGAAGACAATGATCACTAGTTAAGCAGAGGGGCCAAAGGACCAGGATACTGTTATACAGATCTGGGAAGAGAACCTGGAATCAGCCTTCCTTGCCATTGATCTCACCCTTTTCCTATAAGCCACTGTTTTTGCCCTATTTTAACAATGCTTTGGTAGCTACACGTACATATATTTAGCACCTGAATAAATGGAAAGACCCATTTGTTTAGATAAGGTGGTAATGTAATGATATTTCTGACCCCAATGACTCATGATTCATCAAGGACAAGTCACTTCTAGCCAACCACTGAGAGATGATGGAAAGCAGGTAGGTGGACTAATCTCTCCTTTTTGATTCTCACCTCTACCATTTTACCTTCAGGTATGACTTTGATATCTTACAGCACTGAGCACCATTGGTTAATGGAGGCCTAAAATGGATGCAGCTAATGCCCTGAATGGAGTTCCTTTATTTTCTGAAAATTCACTTTATTAGCAGAGGACTTTTGTTTGTTGGAAGATGTTTAATCACAGTTTTGATTTCATTACTTGTGATCAGTCTGTCCATATTTTCTATTTCTTCCTGGTTCAGTCTTAGAAGGTTGTACCTTTCTAAGAATTTGTCCATTTCTTTCAGGTTGTCCATTTTATTGGCATATCATTGCTTGTAGTAGTCTCTTGGGATGATTTGTATTTCTGTGGTGTCAGTTTTACTTCTTCTTTTTCATTTCTAATTTTATTGATTTGAGTCCTCTCTCTTTTTTTCTTGATGAGTCTAGCTAAAGGTTTATCAATTTTATCTTCTCAAAGAATCAGCTTTCAGTTTTATAGATCTTTACTGTTTCTTTTTTTCATTTCTGTTTCATTGATTTCTGCTCGGATCTTTATGATTTCTTTCCTTCTACTAATTTTGGGTTTCGTTTGTTCTTCTTTCTCTAGTTGCTTCAGGTGTAAGTTTACATTGTTTATTTGAGATTTTTCTTGTTTCTTGGGGTAGGATTGTATTGCTATAAACTTCCCTCTTAGAACTGCTTTTGCTGCATCCCATAGGTTTTAGGTCATCATGTTTTCATTGTCATTTGTTTGTAAGTATTTATTAAATTTCCTCTTTGATTTCTTCAGTGATCTCTTGGTTATTTAGTAGCATATTGTTTAGCCTCCATGTGTTTGTGTTTTTTACAGTTTTTTTCCTGTAATTGATTTCGAATCTCATACCACTATGGTCAGAAAAGATGCTTAATATGATTTCAATTTTCTTAAATTTACTGTGGCTTGATTTGTGACCCAAGATGTGATCTATCCTGGAGAATGTTCCATGTACACTTGAGAAGATAGTATATTCTGCTGTTTTGGGATGGAATGTCCTATAAATATCAATTAAGTCTATCTGGTCTAATATGTCATTTAAGACTTGTGTCTACAAATTCAATGCAATCCCTATCAAATTACCAATGGCATTTTTCACAGAACTAGAACAAAAAATTTTACAATTTGCATGGAAACAAAAAAGACCTTGAATAGAAAAAGCAATCTTGAGAAAAAGAAAACAGAGCTGGAGGAAACAGGCTCACTGAGTTCAGACTATACTACAGGGCTATAGTAATCAAGACAGTATGGTACTGGCACAAAAACAGAAATATAGGTCAATGGAACAGGATAGAAAGCCCAGAGATAAACCCATGCACATATGGTCACCTAATCTATGACAGAGGAGACCAGAATATACAATGGAGCAAAGACAGCCTCTTCAACAAGAGATGCTGGGCAAACTGGACAGCTACATGTAAAAAAATGAAATTAGAACACTCCCTAACACCATACACAAAAATAAACTGAAAATGGATTATTTAAATCCATTATCTAAAATCCAAAATCTAAATGTAAGGCCAGACACTATAAAACTCTTAGAGGAAAACATAGGGAGAACACTCTTTGACATAAATCGCAGCAAGATCTTTTTTAACCCACCTCCTAGAGTAATGAGAATAAAAACAAAAATAAACAAATGGGACCTAATGAAACTTAAAAGCTTTTGCACAGCAAAGGAAACCATAAACAAGACGAAAATACAACCCTTAGAATGGGAGAAAATATTTGCAAACAAAGCAACTGACAAAGGACTAATCTCCAAAATATACAATCAGCTCATGCAGCTCAATGTCAAAAAAAACAATCCAAAAATGGGCAGAAGACCTAAATAGACATTTCTCCAAGCCAACAAACACATGAAAAAATGCTCAACATCACTAATTATTAGAGAAGTGAAAATCACCACTACAATGAGATATCACCTGACACTGGTCAGAATGGCCATCAACACAAAATCTGTAAGCAATAAATGCTGGAAAGGGTGTGGAGAAAAGGGAACCCTCTTGCACTGTTGGTGGGAATGTAAAATGGTATGGTCACTGTGGAGAACAGTATGGAGGTTCCTTAAAAAAACTGAAAATAGAACTACCATGTGACCCAGCAATCCCAGTACTGGGCATATACACTGAGAAAACCATAATTCAAAAAGACACATGCACCACAGAGTTCATAACAGCACTATTTACAATAGCCAGGACATGGAAACCACATAAATGTCCATCAACAGAGGAATGGATAAAGAAGATGTGGTACATATATACAATGGATTACTACTCAGCCATAAAAAGGAACAAAATTGGGTCATTTGTGGAGACATGGATGGACCTAGAGACTGTCATACAGAGTGAAGTAAGTCAGAAAGAGAAAAACAAATATCGTATATTAATGCATATATATGTGGAATCTGAAAAAATTGGTATAGATGATCTTATTTACAAAGCAGAAATAGAGACACAGACTTAGAGAAGAAATGTATGGATACCAAGGGGCAAAGTGGAGGGTGGGATGAATTGGGAGATTGGGATTGACATCTATGTATAAAATAGATAACTAGTGAGAACGTACTGTTTAGCACAGGGAATTCTACTCAGTACTCTGTGGTGACCTAAATGGGAAGGAAATCCAAAAAAGAGGGGATATATGTATATATATAGCGATTCACTTTGCTGCACAGTAGAAACTAACACAACATTATAAAGCAACTATACTCCAATAATAATCTAAAAAAAAAAAGAATCCAGAGGCCTGCCTCAGACAGCTGAGCCACATACTAGACAAGAACACCCTCAAATTACTCTTTTAAATGAAAAGCCATCTGGGCATAATATGCACTGAAAGGAAACGTGTGATCCTAGGTATGCTCTTTATTTTGCCCTCTGTCCTTTTGGTCTTCCTCAGCCTTTCTCTGGTCTGCATTGCTCTGACTCCACTCCCAAGATTCCTCTAGAAGGCCCTTAGTAATGAGCTTCTCCCTTCTCCATGTGTTTTACTTATGGCACTGAAATCCTGGGTGTCACACAATGTAAGGCAGCATTGGCTACAGTGAGCTCAGAGGAGGATGCTAGGGCTACCAGCTGTTTCTAGACCCTCAGATAGAAGGAGTGCTTAGGCAGCTGGGATAGCCTGAGGTGGGAGAGGCAGCAGTGGATGATAGGGCAGAGAGCTGCTATCTGGGCTTGTTGCGGAGATGGCCAGCTGAGAGAGACAGCTGTGTGTTCAGTGGTCCTGAGGAAGTAAAAACTAAGATTGGTATGTCTTCTTTAGGAGACAGTTATGTTAAGGGACCATAGGCACTAAAGCTGCCAAAAATAATACACCCTCTCTTCTAGAGGATTCAAAGGGCTCCTATGTTTTATTTCATTTGACCTCACAAACAACCTCATGGACTTAGGAAAGGTAAATATTGAAGACCACATAGGACAAATTGCTTCTCCTCCCTGGGCCTCAGAGTTTTCAAACTGTGAAATGAGGGCTTGGTCTAGAGCTAATCTCCTAGGTCTTTTTCCACAGCGACAGTTTCCACAATGGTAACTTTTTCCAGATGGGGAAATTGAGTCTCAGATACTTTAAAGTGAATTTCCCAAAGCCACACTGTAAATCAGGGACAGAGTGATAACTACAGGCCAAGCCCCGATTCCTTCCCTTAGATTGCCCTATCAGTGGTCTCTTTGAATAGTGAGGTAAGGGGGTCTTTCACTTCCGAACACATGAAGCCTGTGCTCATCCATTCCATTTAACACTCTCCCTCGCCTTCACAGCCCACCCCCCCTCACTTATCAGCAGAGCCTTTAACCTTCCACTTGATGTTGCCCGGGATCCATATCTCCTTTGACTATAGCTGCTTTCCTGGCATATTGTGTGGCTGGATGCAAGGTCATTGCTACCCTTAGAGAGCTAAGTGTGGAGCCAGCACTTTAGTTACCTCAGCCAAGGGAGGCTATGGCTCCTGGGTGTGGCAGAGGGTCAGGGTAGGAAGAGCCATTCAAAAATATATTGTGAGGTGCCCACAAAAAGCAAGGACGGCTGCCGGAAAAGGGCTGACAGAAGGGGCCATGGGGGAAATCAAGAGACAGTGAGTTGATAAAAGCAAATGGATTCAATTATCAATCAGAACGCAGCAAAGAGCCGAGATGACTGAGCTTTCTTCAGAGTTGGAGGATAAAGTGGCATTTCTGACTGTGATGAGGATTTAGCTTGGGGAAGGGCAGTAGGGGAAAAATGAAAAGCTTTTATCTTCAGCAGGTTCATTTTTGTAGTAAGACATTTAGATTAAGAAATGTTGTGTGCTGAGTACTGTGAGGGAATAAATTCAGAGAGCCATATTCCCCATATGATTCCTGGAAACCAGTAGGAGTTTGGCTCAAGAAGGGATGGCAGAAGGTGATTTGTGGTGTTGTAACAGCCGCCTTGGAAGCCAAGATGGAAAATTTGTCCCTGAAAGGCTAGGTAGTTGGAGGAGACTCACTGAAAGTTTCTGTCCGGAGAAAATCAATGAAACAGAGTAGGGTTTTAAATACATATGGTGGGGGATGGGGGATTGAACACCCAAAAGCACCCATCTTGCAATGGGTTCATTCATTAAATCTTTGGCTTATAGAGTTTGTTAGCTTCAGGCCAAAAGTTCCTGAGGCTCCAAGAGCCTCTCTGTATCTCATCCTGGTGACCCCCTCTTTCATTTTTCTTTGTCTTGTTACTTTTTTCTCTTTTCCATTTCCCTAGTTTTGAGATTAAATTCACTTACCATTTATCAAAATAATCCATGAACATTTCAGATTGTGAAAAATATGGAAAAGAAATAATCAAATTTTGCTTTTAAAAATGACTTACATTTTATTTTGAGTGATTAGAAAAATACTGAAGAACATTTAGAATCAGTAATACAACAAACAAACCTAGATCTTTACTCAGAATTGACAAACTTAACATTTTTTTATTGTGGTAAGAACATTTAACATATCTACCACTTAACAAATTTTAAGTTTACAGTACAGTATTGTTAACTATAGGCACTATGTTGTACAGCAGATCTCTAGAATTTATTCATGTTGCATAACAACTGTTACCATTTTTTTTACATCTGTATTGGAGTACAATTGCTTTACAATGGTGTGTTAATTTCTGCTTTATAACAAAGTGAATCAGTTATGCATATACATATGTTCCCATATCTCTTCCCTCTTGGATCTCCCTCCCTCCCACCCTCCCTATCCCACCCCTCTAGGTGGTCACAAAGCACCGAGCTGATCTCCCTGTGCTATGTGGCTGGTTCCAACTAGCTATCTATTTCACGTTTGGTAGTGTGTATATGTCCATGCCACTCTCTCTCTTTGTCACAGCTTACTCTTCCCCCTCCCCATATCCTCAAGTCCATTCTCTAGTACGTCTGTGTCTTTATTCCTGTCTTACCCCTAGGTTCTTCATGACATTTTTTTCTTAATTTCCATATATATGTGTTAGCATACGGTATTTGTCTTTCTCTTTCTGACTTACTTCACTCTGTATGACAGACTCTAGGTCCATCCACCTCATTACAAAGAGCTCAATTTCGTTTTTTCTATGGCTGAGTAATAATCCATTGTATATATGTGCCACATCTTCCTTATCCATTCATCCGATGATGGATACTTAGGTTGCTTCCATCTCCTGGCTATTGTAAATAGAGCCGCGATGAACATTTTGGTACATGACTCTTTCTGAATTATGGTATTCTCAGGGTATATGCCCAGTAGTGGGATTGCTGGGTCATATGGTAGTTCTATTTGTAGTTTTTTAAGGAACCTCCATTTTGTTCTCCATAGTGGCTATACCAATTCACATTCCCACCAGCAGTGCAAGGGTGTTCCCTTTTCTCCACACCCTCTCCAGCATTTATGATTTGTAGAATTTTTGATGATGGCCATTCTGACTGGTGTGAGATGATATCTCATTGTAGTTTTGATTTGCATTTCTCTAATGATTAATGATGTTGAGAATTCTTTCATGTGTTTGTTGGCAGTCTGTATATCTTCTTTGGAGAAATGTCTATTTAGGTCTTTTGCCCATTTTTGGATTGCGTTGTTTGGTTTTTTTTGTTATTGAGCTGCATGAGCTGCTTATAAATTTTGGAGATTAATCCTTTGTCAGTTGCTTCATTAATCCTTTGACATTGCTTCATTGCAATAGTCAGTTGCAACTATTTTCTCCCATTTGAGGGTTGTCTTTTGGTCTTGTTTATGGTTTCCTTTGCTGTGCAAAATCCTTGAACTTTCATTAGGCCCCATTTGTTTATTTTCGTTTTTATTTCTGTTTCTCTAGGAGGTGGGTCGAAAAGGATCTTGCTGTGATTTATGTCATAGAGTGTTCTGCCTATGTTTTCCTCTAAGAGTTTGATAGTTTCTGGCTTTACATTTAGGTCTTTAATCCATTTTGAGCTTATTTTTGTGTATGGTGTTAGGGAGTGTTCTAATCTCATACTTCTACATGTACCTGTCCAGTTTTCCCAGCACCATTTATTAAAGACGCTGTCCTTTCTCCACTGTACATTCCTGCCTCCTTTATCAAAGATAAGGTGACCATATGTGTGTGGGTTTATCTCTGGGCTTTCTATCCTGTTCCATTGATCTATCTTTCTGTTTTTGTGCCAGTACCATACTGTCTTGATTATTGTAGCTTTGTAGTATAGTCTGAAGTCAGGGAGCCTAATTCCTCCAGCTCCGTTTTTCGTTCTCAAGATTGCTTTGGCTATTCGGGGTGTTTTGTGTTTCCTACAAATTGTGAAATTTTTTGTTCTAGTTCTGTGAAAAATGCCAGTGGTAGTTTGATAGGGATTGCATTGAATCTGTAGATTGCTTTGGGTAGTAGAGTCATTTTCACAATGTTGATTCTGCCAATCCAAGAACATGGTATATCTCTCCATCTATTTGTATCATCTTTAATTTCTTTCATCAGTGTCTTATAATTTTCTGCATACAGGTCTTTTGTCTCCTTAGGTAGGTTTATTCCTAGATATTTTATTCTTTTTGTTGCAATGGTAAATGGTACAGTTTTCTTGATTTCACGTTCAGATTTTTCATCATTAATGTATAGGAATGCAAAGATTTCTGTGCATTAATTTTGTATCCTGCTACTTTACCAAATTCATTGATTAGCTCTGGTAGTTTTCTGGTAGCATCTTTAGGATTCTCTACGTATAGTATCATGTCATCTGCAAACAGTGACAGTTTTACTTCTTCTTTTCCGATTGGATTCCTTTTATTTCCTTTTCTTCTCTGATTGCTGTGGCTAAAACTTCCAAAACTATGTTGAATAAGAGTGGTGAGAGTGGGCAACCTTGTCTTATTCCTGATCTTAATGGAAATGCTTTCAGTTTTTCACCATTGAGGATGATGTTGGCTGTGGGTTTGTCATATATGGCCTTTATTATGTTGAGGAAATTTCCCCTTATGCCTACTTTCTGCAGGGTTTTTATCATAAATGGGTGTTGAATTGTGTCGAAAGCTTTCTTTGCATCTATTGAGATGATCATATGTTTTTTCTCTTTCAATTTGTTAATATGGTGTATCACGTTGATTGAGTTGCGTATATTGAAGAATCCTTGCATTCCTGGGATAAACCCCACTTGATCATGGTGTATGATCCTTTTAATGTGCTGTTGGATTTTGTTTGCTAGTATTTTGTTGAGGATTTTTGCATCTGTGTTCATCAGTGATATTGACCTGTAGTTTCTTTCTTTGTGACATCCTTGTCTGGTTTTGGTATCAGGGTGATGGTGGTCTCGTAGAAGGAATTTGGGAGTGTTCCTCCCTCTGCTATATTTTGGAAGAGTTTGAGAAGGATAGGTGTTAGCTCTTCTCTAAATGTTTGATAGAGTTCGCCTGTGAAGCCATCTGGTCCTGGACTTTTGTTTGTCTGAAGATTTTTAATCACAGTTTCAATTTCAGTGCTTGTGATTGGTCTGTTCATATTTTCTCTTTCTTCCTGATTCAGTCTTGGCAGGTTGTGTATTTCTAAGAATTTGTCCTTTTCTTCCAGGTTGTCCATTTTATTGGCATAGAGTTGCTTGTCTTAATCTCTCATGATCTTTTCTATTTCTGCAGTGTCAGTTGTTACTTCTCCTTTTTCATTTCTAATTCTATTGATTTGAGTCTTCTCCCTTTTTTTCTTGATGAGTCTGGCTAATGGTTTATCAAGTTTGTTTATCTTCTCAAAGAACCAGCTTTAATTTTATTGATCTTTGCTATCATTTCCTTCATTTCTTTTTCATTTATTTCTGATCTGGTCTTTATGATTTCTTTCCTTCTGCTAATTTTGAGGGGTTTTTGTTCCTCTTTCTCTAATTGTTTTAGGTGTAAGATTAGGTTCTTTATTTGAGATGTTTCTTGGTTCTTAAGGTAGGATTGTATTGCTATAAACTTCCCTCTTAGAACTGCTTTTGCTGCATCCCAAAGGTTTTGGGTCGTCGTGTCTCCATTGTCATTTGTTTCTAGGTATTTTTTGATTTCCTCTTTGATTTCTTCAGTGATCACTTCGTTATTAAGTAGTGTATTGCTTAGCCTCCATGTGTTTGTATTTTTTTACAGATCTTTTCCTGTAATTGATATCTAGTCTCATAGTGTTGTGGTCAGAAAAGATAGTTGATACAATTTCAATTTTCTTAAATTTACCAAGGCTTAATTTTTGACCCAAGATATGATCTATTCTGGAGAATGTTCCATGAGCACTTGACAAAAATGTGTATTCTGTTGTTTTTGGATGGAGTGTCCTATAAATATCAATTAAGTCCATCTTGTTTAATGTATCATTTAAAGCTTGTGTTTCCTTATTGATTTTCATTTTGGATGATCTGTCCATTGGTGAAAGTGGGGTGTTAAAGTCCCCTGCTATGAATGTGTTACTGTCGATTTCCCCTTTTATGGCTGTTAGTATTTGCCTTATGTATTGAGGTGCTCCTATGTTGGGTGCATAAATATTTACAATTGTTATATCTTCTTCTTTGATCAATCCCTTGATCATTATGTGTTGTCCTTTTTGTCTATTCTAATAGTCTTTATTTTAAAGTCTATTTTGTCTGATATGAGAATTGCTACTCCAGCTTTCTTTTGGTTTCCATTTGTATGGAATATCTTTTTCCGTCCCCTCACTTTCAGTCTGTATGTGTCTCTAGGTCTGATGTGGGTCTCTTGTAGACAGCATATATATGGGTCTTGTTTGTGTATCCATTCAGCCAGTCTGTGACTTTTGGTGGGAGCATTTAATCCATTTACATTTAAGGTATTTATCAATATGTATGTTCCTATGACCATTTTCTTAATTGTTTTGGGTTTGTTATTGTAGATCTTTTCCTTCTCTTGTGTTTCTTGCCTAGAGAAGTTCCTTTAGCATTTGTTTTAAAGCTGGTTTTGTGGTGCTGAGCTCTCAGCTTTTTCTTGTCTGTAGAGGTTTTAATTTCTCCATCAAATCTGAATGAGATCCTTGCTGGATAGAGTAATCTTGGTTGTAGGTTTTTCTCCTTCATCACTTTAAATATGTCCTGCCAATCCCTTTTGGCTTGCAGAGTTTCTGTTGCAAGATCAGCTGTTAACCTTATGGGGATTCCCTTGTGTGTTATTTGTTGTTTTTCCCTTGCTGCTTTTAATATGTTTTCTTTGTTTAATTTTTGACAGTTTGATTAATATGTGTCTTTATGTATTTCTCCTTGGATTTATCCTGTATGGGACTCTCTGTGCTTCCTGGAGTTGATTAACTATTTCCTTTCCCATATTAGGGAAGTTTTCAACTATAATCTCTTCAAATATTTTCTCAGTCCCTCTGTTTTTCTCTTCTTCTTCTGGAACCCATATCTGTTACCATTTTTAACATAAAGTTTGCTTTAGGTTTTTTCCAGTGAGAGAAATAATACACTAGACACAAGTTAAATTCTGTTCCCTATTCCTCTCCAGTCATTCACAGAGGCACAGATGAATTTGGTATGTGTTCATCCATATAATTTATATATCCATAAGCAATATACAGAATTGTCCTGTTTGTTTTTCTTAATTTACATAAATAATATCCTAATGTATGTGTCATTCTGTAGCTAGTTTTCTTTTCCTTTATTCAACATCTTGTTTAGGGTTGTATTCCATTTTCCTTTTTACATTTCCTTTGCCCACTCTAACTGTACTGTAGAGTAGTGGTCCCCAACCTTTTTGGCACCAGGGACCAGTTACGTGGAAGACAGTTTTTCCACAGATGGGAGGAGGGGGGATGGTTCAGGTGGTAACGCAAGGAGCAATAGGGAGTGGCAGATGAAGCTTTGCTCCCTCACCAGCTGCTCACCTCCTGCTGTGCAGCCAGTCTCCTAACAGGTCATGGTCTGGTTCCAGTATGGGTCTGCGGCCCAAGGGTTGGGGACCCCTGCTGTAGAGCCAATTACATGTATCTTACTTTTTCATATTTTTCATGATAAAATAATATCTAATCACATTATAAGAAAATTGGAGAATCCAACCAATTGATAGCTCTTAGGACCAGAGAGCAATTTGCAAAGGCTTTAGGCAGCTCAGCCAGCCCAGTGATTTTGGCTATAAAACATTGAAGAGCAAAATTGGAAGGGTCTCTAGGGACACCATCTTGTCAGTCTCCTACCCCATTTTGTGAAGGAGTAACAGAGGCCCAGAGAAGGAAAATTAGTTATAAGGGCACACGTCCATTTAATATTGTACTTGAGACCCCTGGCTCCCTATCCTGTACGTGAAAACTTTCCATGGCAAAAATAGAGAGAAGAAAGAAACCTAAAACTGAAATTGTTTGTTATAAAGACAATCCATTTTAATAAATTGTGGTAAAAACAGAAGAGTATAAAAATGAAGAAATCAAGGGCTGCCCAATTTAATATTTTTATCTTCTAAACTTTTTTTACTGTACGTTTTTAATATTTCTATGGTTGCACCTTCCCTTGCTTTTTTCCCCACTTAACATTGTAATGTCATAATGTACAGTTTTCGAAAGACAGATTTGTACATTGAAATCTTGCCAATGAACAATTTTTAAGGCACACTTTTGCTATGTAGCCATTAAAATAGCATAGGCAGGGACTTATGTAGAGAAAGAAACAAGGACCATGCTATATCCCCCAGCAAGTTTGTTCCTGTCCTTTGACCAGATCTTGTTCTTCTAAAAAACAACAACAACAAAACCTCGACTGACATTTTCAGGGTTGCTTCTCCTGAATTATTCATATATAACAGTTAGATTATGGTCTGAAATGGCTTGGGGTATGACCAAGGGATACCCTGACACACCCCTCCACCTCCAAACCAAGGATAAGAGGTGCCTCTGAGGCCCATGGGGAGCCAATTCTGGGGCTTCCAAGCTCAGAGAAGCCACCCCAAGGAAGAGATAGTGGTTTGTTTTCTCGTTCTGTGGGGTGAGATCAGGTTCTCAGTTTTTCAAAGCTCGAGCACAAACAGGATAACAGTGTTTAAAACTTCCTCAGTATTTATGTGAGAGGGGCATCCATCCCTGACAAAGCCACACCACTTCTACACACACACATATATAGTTGGAACTGTTGAGTACAATTTTGGTTACACTCATTGTCGTATATGCAAAACTACATTCAACTATCAAAACCTGCTGGGAGAGAGGTGATGGTTTATCATTCTAGACAGTTCAATGTGTTTGAAACAATGAAGCACCAAGAGATTAAGCTACTCACTCAAGGTTACACAGCAAAAAAAGCAGGATGCTGAGATTAAAAAATAAAATAAAGTGAAATGAAACATCGTTATTCCTGGTTTTGGGTCTTGGAAAGCCAGACCTTAGCCCACTGAAGCTCACCACGCTTCTGCTTTAATCAGTTTAATTCATTGCTAACTTGCCGTTGATGCCTTTGATTCTCTTTAGATGGGCCAAATGTCAAATCACAGTAGTTGTTCAGAAGCACCTGACAGTTTCAATTTTTCAGTTCCAGGCTCTGTTCTTTCACGCAGTGGAAAGCCAGGACTCACACTAGTGGCTAACTGCATTTCTGCCTCAAGCTCTCTCAGGGCGTGTGTGTGTGTGTGTGTGTGTGTGTGTGTGTGTGTGTGTGTGTGTG
>NW_020838036.1:1360213-1463743 GCF_003676395.1 Aethalodelphis obliquidens | reverse complement strand
TGTGTGTGTGTGTGTGTGTGTGTGTGTGTGTGTGTGTGTGTGTGTGTCTGTGTGTGTGTGTGTGTGTGTCTGTGTGTGTGTGTGTCTGTGTGTTGACGAGTGAGTGTATGCCTGCAAATTAGTGAGGACTGCAAGATTGGAAATGTTCAAGATTTTAAATTGAAATAATTAAACAAATTCCTCTAAAAAGAACACTCTCCCCAGCCAAAAGATTTTATTTTTAAAGATACTTACTTCTGCAGTTGATTGAGGTTTAGAAATAGGCAGGATGAGACTCAGCAAACGTGTGTTTTGCTGGGACATAGGGTGCTCTTGTTTCCAGGTCATAGAAGACAGCGTTGGAACAAGTCCCAGCTGTGTTTACCCCCAGATTCAAGTTTCAATTCAAGGGAGCTTCTTTCCACACCCCTTTCCCCTCCCCCCAGCAAAAGCTGCAGAGCTAAAGCTGCCTTTATAACAGGGAGTGGCTTTAGGCACTGAGAAGCATTTCCCCTTCAAACTGGGCGGACAACTTCTCTGTGGGAGTCTGAACCTGCCACACCTATCAAAGGCTTTGGGAAATGAGAAGTGGCACTTGCTGCATCTACAGTGCAGTGAACTTGCCTGTATGCTGACCAGCTTGGCTGTGGGAAATCTTGCTTTTTTCTTGTCTATCCAAAGGCCCCCACTTAACCAATCAGGTCTCAATGCATGGGTGTAGCAGGTATGGGGGGCTGCAGAAATTTCACAGCTGTCCTCAGACCCTAGGAGGGTGGCAGACCAAGAAGTCCATTATTCATCTATTTCCAGGGTCTCAGGTAAGTGAAGATTGCAGTCCTTACTGGGAAAGACAAGAGAGGCAAGTAGATGTGGGAGCCTGGAAGAGTTGTAAGGGACCTCAGCCACAGATAAGTGAGATCAGTGCTTCCCAATATTTTCATGCCCTCCCAAACCCTTCCTTTACCTTTTTTTCATAAGGCCTAATGCTTCAAAGAGATTCTTTTTTCTCCTGAAAAAGCTACATTTATTAAACAATAGCTTCTCTGTGTTCGTACACAACACACACGTGTGTGTCAAAATTTCTAATCAGCATGGACAACCAATATTATTGTGCTTGGTTGCTGTAATTCCAGGCAAAAGCAAAGAAACTTGGCATTTAGATAATTGGGGCAGCTGCATGGATAGTTAAGTGCTCTGTTTTCTTTAAAGTTCTGAAATATTGAAAATGACTTGAGGATCCCAGTGATTACCTTTGTGATGTTAAGATGACCAGGGACCTCAGGTTGGGAACCACTGATTTAATTACCCCACCCCCGCCTGCCACTTTTGAGTTAGCAAGTAAGTCTTTGGCCAAATAGAAAGTTAATCGTTGAGCTGGAATTAAAACTGACCCAATTGGGGGCCAGTTTGTATCCTTATACTTGGCTTCCTTTATGACTCTTCTGGCCTGTAACTTTGACTCATCTGTGATCATAAGATCTGTATTAGGATTCTCCAGAGAGACAGAATCAATAGTCTGTCTGGCCTAAGGACCAGGAGAGCCAACTGTAAATTCCAGTCCTAGGGCTGGAGAAGACTATGTCCCAACTCAACAGTCAGGCAGAGAGAGACCTTAATATACATTAAAGGCACATAGGGTGGTTTGGAACTGCCTTGGTATTTGAGACAGGCCCTCAACTTCCGGGAGGGGTATTAAAGGAATGCTCTCAGTGCATTTATCTGAAGCTCAAAGTCATTCATAGATATGATACACTTAAAGAATACCTACTAAGTATAGGATACTATAGCTGGGACAAGGGAGGTGGTTGGAGTAATAATGGAGTCATAGGTGAGTAAAATACCCCCTGTTTCAGGGAAACTGTGTTTTATTAGGGAAGAGAGATGTGCACAGGACTATTTCTAAGGCTAGGCGTAAGATAGTCATGCCTCTGGGGGTTGTAAATTGCATTTGTAATACTTTCTTCAGCAGGATTCCCTGGCCCTGAAAGGTGTATAGTGGAACCAGGTAAACCAACAACTGCACTATTCCTAACTGCCTTCTAACAGAAGACAAATGTTGTAAGTTGTGCCTCACTGGTGCTTTGTGAAGCAAATCACAACAAAATTTAGAAGCACTACCACCCTGGCTATCTGTATGCTTACTCATTAAGCATCTTGGCCACAAGTGTTTTTTGCCTCTTAGAAATAACTAGGAAGTCATCTAAATATTGAATAATTTTTATCTGGTACATTAATCATTTTTTCTAGATTACCTTGCCTAGATATATCCATGGACAAGCGACTACCTCCAAAGGCAGCCCATGTCAGATGCTCATTCTTTTTATTTTATTTTATTATTTTTAATTGTGGCAAAATACACATAAAAAATTTGCCATCTTTAACCATTCTTAAGTATACAGTTCTATGGAGTTAAGTACATTCACATTGTTATGCAACCATCACCACCATCCATCTCTAGACCTCTTTTCATCTTGCAAAACTGAAACTCTGTACTCATTAAACAGTAACTCCCCATTTCCACCTTCTCCCCAGACCATGGCAACCACTATTCTACTTTTGTCTCTATGAATTAGACTATTCAACGTTCCTCATATAAGTGGAATCATACAGTATTCACTTGTCCTTTTGTAACTGGCTTATTTCACTTAGCATGAAGTCCTGAAGGTTCATCCATGTTGTAGCATGTGTCAGAATTTACTTCCTTTTAAAGGTTGAATAATATTCCATTGTATGTTTATATCACATTTTGTTTATCTGTTCATCTGTCAGTGGACATTTGACTTGCTTTCACCTTTTGGCTATTTTGAATAATGCTGCTATGAACAAATATTGCTTTGAGACCCTGCTTTCAATTCTCTTGGGTATATACCCAGAAATGGAATTGCTAGATCATATGGTAATTCTATTTTTAATTTTTTGAGGAACTGCAATACTATTTTCCATAGCAGCTGCAACATTTTACATTCCCACAAACAGTACGTAAGAGTTCCAAATTATCTACATCCTTGATAACATTTGTTATTTTCTGTTTTTTAACAATAGCCATCCTAATGTTTGTGAGGTGGTTTTAATTGCATTTTTCTAATGATTAGTAATGTCGAGCATCTTTTCATGTGCTTATTGGCTAAATTGTAGGAGTTTTTTATATATTCTACCTATTAATCCTTTTTTAGATTTGAAAATATTTTCTCCCATTCCATGAATTTTCTTTTCACTTTGTTGGTAGTTTCTTTTGATCCACAAAAGTTTTTAATTTTGATATAGCTCAATTTATCTATTTTTTCTTTTCTTGCCTGCTTTTGGTATCACATACAAGAAATCATTGTGAAATCCAACATTATGAAGCTTCCCCCTATGTTTTCTTCTAAGTGTTTTATAGTTTTAGCTCTTACATGTAGTCTATGATCCATTTTGAATTAATTTTTGTATATGGTGTAAGGTAAGGGTGCAACTTCATTCTTTTGTATGTAGATATCCAGTTTTCCCAACACTGTTGAAAAGACTGCCCTTTCCCCATTGAATGGTCTTGGCACCCTTCTTGAGAATTTTTTGGCCATATAGTGAAAGTTTATTTCTTGGCTCTCTATTCTATTCCATTGGTCTATGTGTCTGTCCTTATCCCAGTACCAATTTTTTTTTTAATTACTGTAGCTTTGTAGTAAGTTTTGAAATCAGTAAGTGTGATGCCACCAACTTTGTTATTCTTTTCAATATTGTTTTGGCTATTTGAGATTCCATATGAATTCTAGGATGAATTTTTCTGTTCCTGCAAAAAATGTCATTGTTTTTTATATAGATTGAATTGAATCTATAGATTGTTTTGGGTGGTTTTGACATCTTACCAATATTAAGTCTTATAATCCATGAACATGAATATCTTTCTGTTTATTAGTGTCTTTAGTTTCCTTAAGCAACATTTTGTACTTTTCAGTGTACAAGTCTTTCACCTCCTTGTTAAGCTTATTCCTAAATATTTTATTCTTTTTGATGCTAGTGTAAATGGGATAATTTTCTTAATTTCCTTTTTGGCTTGTTCATTGTTAGTGTATAGAAACACAACTGAGTTTTGCATGTTGGTTTTGTATCTTGAAACTTTGCTGAATTCAGTTATTAGTTCTAGCAGTTTTTTGTGGAACCTTTAGGGTTTTCTATATATATGATCATGTCATCTGCGTACAAAGATAAATTTATTTCTTCCTTTCCAAGTTGGATGCCTTTTATTTCTTTTCAGAAAGCCTATTCTTAAGTTGAGATGAAATATGTTTTCTTGTAGCTTTCCCTGTTTTTTTTTTAAAGAAACTTCATTTCAGAACAGGTTTAGATCTACAGAATTATTGTGATGATAGCAGAGAGAGTTCCTATATACCCCACACCCAGTTTCCCCTATTATTATATCTTCCATTACAATGGCACATTTGTCACAATTAACAAACCAATGTTAATACATTATTATTAACTAAAGTCTATATTTGTATTTCCTTAGTATCCCCATAATGTCCTTTTTCTGTTCCAGTATCCCATCCAGGATACCACATTACATTTAGTCATCATGTCTCCTTTGCTCCTCTTGACTGTGACAATTTCTCAGACTTTCCCTTGACAGTTTTGAGGATTAGTGGTCAGGTATTCTGTAGAATGTCCCTCAGTTGGGATTTGTCTGATGTTTTTGTCATTATTAGATTGAGATAACGTGTTTTAAGGAGGAAGACCACAGAGATAAAGTATTCTCATCACATCATATCATGGGTACATACTATCAACATACTATCAACATGATTTATCACTACTGATGCTGACCATGATCACCTGGCTGAGGAAGTACTTGTCAGGCTTCTCCAGAGTAAAGTTACTTTTTCCTCATTTCCATAATGTACTCTTTAGAAGGAATTACTTTGGGCAGTCTGCACTTTAAGACTGGGGCATTATGCATCACTTCCTTGAGGATGGACTATCTACATAAATTCTTTGGAATTTTTGTGCACTGGAGATGTGTCTATTCTCTCTCATTTATTTATTCAGTCATTTATATCAGTATTGGCTCATGGGTATTTATTTTAAACTTAGGGTTATAGTCCAATATTACTTTATTTTGTTTCTCAAGTTGTTCCAGCTTTGGCCATTGGGAGCTTTTTCAGTTGACTCCTGTGTCCTTTGACAATACCTCCATCACTGTGGGTTAATTTTTTTCGTTTTGAGCCTGGTTGATTTTTGTTTTGCCATGAAAAAAACTTAATCTCTCTTGTGATAGGCCTTCAGATTTCTGAAAACAGCCATCATTACCTCCTCTAGTCTGCTCCAGACTAAACATTTCCCACCTGTTCCTTCAGACATTCCTCATGTGGCAGATTTATTGACTCCTCTCTCTCCTAGTTTCTTTCTTCTGGAAACATTCCATTTTGTCAGTTACTTGAACTACCTTCTCCCACTCTTCTTACTCTTCACAACTTTGCATTATAAAATTAGAGAGAGGGCAGTTCCTGGAGGTCCACTGGTTAGGACTTGGCGCTTTCACTGCCCTGGCCCTGGGTTGAATCCCTCGTCAGGGAACTAAAATCCCACAAGCCATGCAGAGTGGCCAAAAAAAAAAAAAGATTTGTATAATAAAAAAAAAATTGAGAGAAATCAAAAGTAGTTCCACTTCTGGAATCTATTTGTGATAGTACCTAGTACACAGGCTTTATCACTGAATGAATACATGACCCTGTATCAGAATGAAGACCCTAGGGGGAAATATAATGCTTCTGCTTTGTGCAGAGCTTAATATTTTTCAAAGCCATTTAGAAACTTGTTTCTTTGACCCTTCTAATCCCTTTGTGAAGCAGGTAGGGCATGTAGCGATATGCCCAGAAAACAAAGTCTCAGAGAGGGTGCCTTGTCCAAAGTTGCCATATGAGTTAGACCCAGTTCTCTTGACTCTTACTCCAGTAACCTTTACATTTTGTTTAAACTTTGACTGTGTAGGCTAACATTTGTTTGTGAGACCTTCATCCTTAATCAGAATTGTCTACACATTTGCATATGGACTGAACTTAACCTCCTGATATAAAATGAAGTATGAAAGCTAAGTCTGAAATGCAAATATTTATGAAGTTTTAAAAATAAAAATTGTTTTTGTATGCTAGTAGATATCAATTGGGTGGTCAAGCCAGAACCTAGAAAGCATATGGTTAGCTTTGGGAATAGAAGTGTGAACAGAACAAAAATGAGGGTTTTCTAATTGTCCTTGCTTGCTGAGGATATTAGGCAGCTAGCTTTGTCTCTTTTTCAGCACCTATCAAATTCTGATGGAAAGGTGCTGAGGTGCAGCTAATCCTGAACAGTGTATAATCCCCAAATAATTTATACAGCAATATTTTGTCACACATGCACACCCTAGTGCCCAGCCCCTGTTCTTCTATGTCGGAGGTTTCAGAGACTGTACTGGGAGACTTGGCTAAAGGCACCAATTTTTATTCCTGGGATGTCTCTGTTCATTCACAATCAAGGCAAGAAGATAGTATGTCTTGTCATGTGGGCTAGAACTGAGATGTGGTGAAAAAAGAAAGCTAGAAAACTTTTCTCTCTTTCTACCTGACCACTCCCTCAATCTCAAAACCAGTTTGTACAAACCAGAAATTGTGTTGTATACAGAATATTTCAGATCACAACTCTCCAGAATGAATGGTTGCTATACCCAAAAAGCCTGCTGCCTTCAAGGAGTCATCAGTTGACAAAAGCGTGCTAGCTGTCTGCGGTGCCACCTACTGGCCAGAGTGGGCTGAAGGAAGTAATGTAATATTTGGAAGGAAGTGGTCTGAGGTTTGGCTGGCAAATGGGACAGGCTGAGTTTCAGGGCTGAGGGAGCGGGAGTACCCAGAGAAGGAGGAGGGCAGCAAAGGGATTGAGAGCTAGATTTTTCAACTCTGGTGATAAAGGACGGAGGCAGGGAGTACGTGGGTGTAGACATAAATCCCTACTCCAAGAGTAGAGCTTGGTGAGGATGATCTCTTAGCTTTAATATTTTATGGATCTCTGAGATGGAGGGATGATAGAGGAACCTGGGAAGCATGACTAAGTAGTTGTTCTGCTATAGGAAAAGGGGGGATGGGGCTGGCTTTAATTATTTGAAGCTATGAACTTTACTTCTTTGCTACCTGAAAGAGATTCTGAGGTAAATTGAGTGAGGATTATGAATTCTGCTGATATTCTTCTTTTTACTTAAGGAAAAACTAAGTCCTTTGGAAACTTGAACTTTTAAATTCTCCTTTAACCCCCAAAGTATTAGTCAATGTAAATGCAATCAATATGCTCCTTCCCTGCATAGGGGTATCTAAGTTAATGGCAGAGCCAGGTAATGACTCCAGGTCCAAATGGCCCTGACTAACCCTGGTGGTTGGGCAGCTTTGAATAAATGTAGGAGATAAGAATTTCTGCAAAGGGTCTGATGAGCCCAAGTTAAGACTGAGGAAAAGCTTCCACACCATCCATAGATGTTATCTGATTGTGTGTACATGGGTGCTGGATATTTTTTAAATCTTCCAACTTACCTGAATCCAGTCTTGCCATCTCTATCTTGGGTGCCATATCTCCTCATTCTCTCCTCTCTTCTCTCTCCCATGTTTGTTGAATGCACAAGATTAAGTATAATAATGTTGCACATAGAATGAAATGCCTTGTTTATCTGTGACTTTAAGGCCACGTGTAAGATAATCTATGTTAGTCTTAGCTCCCTCATTAGATGAACTCTTTTAAGTCTTTAAAAAAAACGTGCGGGCGAGAAACAAGAAAACTTTTAGATTATTATTCTTCCAGTTATTCTGCAGCCTGAGGACTTAGAGCTAGGTGGTAAAGATAGATAATAAACTTTAAAAAAAGCCAAGTCCCTTTTCTTCCTTGTGCCTTAGCTTCCTGAATGATAAAATGAGACATATTCAGTTTTCTATTGTCTAAAGTCATCTGCTTTGTGGATTATTCGGACTCTTGTTTCTTCATCCTTCAGCTGTTCAGTGTCACTTCTATCAAAACATACATATATATGGGATTTTTTTTTTCTGATTTTGCCAGAAGAGCAGTGCCAGGCTTAGGCATGTAGGGGAAAACAGAAAAATGTGGGGGCAAAAATCAGTCCACTTTCTAATACTTCCTTCATACTTAAATCAGCATCTTTACTTTAAAAAATAACTGTCTAGTTCTTCCTCCTTGCTCACCCCTTCTCCCATGCGTATATATCTTCTCCCTTTCCCTCTCCCTCTCCACCTCTCCCTCCTCGGAAAATCTGGTGGAGAGACTAGTCTGACGCCTCAAAAATACTCTAATTCTAAAAAGGAAACTAAACTGTGCCTCTGACATTCCATTCCCCCTATGATTTTAATTAGGTATAAATTCTCCTATGCTTGCCTTGAAACATGCCTCAGGATCTTAGGGAGATGGCAGGCAGATGGGGTATTAATGCAGGGTGATGTTTCTCACCTCACGGTGCCCATGCAACATTTATTGTCATTAAAATAGTGTCATTCAAATGAGGTGGCTGATGTTGGAAAATGAATGCAAAGTTGATCATTGTTCTATGGATTCGAGCTTTGATGAAGAAGCTGAATTAGAGGCAGCACTTCAACTCTGCTTATGCAATATTATCAATATCTGTATCACTCAATAGTGAAACCCTGGAGACTCTGACAGGAGGACAAAGCTTCTAAGGTATATTAAGGTGGTGGGAATAAAAATACTTGCCTCTCCTATTTTATCAGGCTGTGGGGAGAATGAGGAATATACTATGTGTACTGTAGCCTGAGTGCCTAGAAACAAAAATGTAGATGCTTTATTAGCCCTGTGTAAGATCTTTGGTTAATTCCCCAGAGCCCTGTAGAATCCTGGAAGCCTTATAACTAATTTCTCTTTTCCCTTCTCAGGTTTTTGTTTTCCCCTGGTGCCCAAATTAAAAAAAAAATTGATTCCTTTCTATTTTGTGTTTAGCTTTTGTCCCTCTGCATTGAGGCTTTGAATTCAGAAAACCTCTTTGGTATGGCTGCCCACTGATGGTTAGGCTTAAACATTAAACAACCTTACAGAGCTAATTAGGTTTTATGGCCTACGGCCCAGTCAACTAATTTTGCTTCATAGAATTTCTGAGTGAAAAAAATAACATATTTAGGACTTGGTAAAACTTCCCTCAAAATAGCTTCTTGTACATGCAAGTATTGCTGACCCTGGGGAAATGTCTTGTATTAGCCCAGCTTGCAAACATGCAGTTTTCTGTGCCATATTCTTTACGACTTCACTCCAGGTTGAGCTGTGAAAAGGTGAGGGGAACAAGAGCCATTTTGGAAAAGTAGGATAAACTGAATTCAAATGTCTAAAGAACACAACTTGATTAATTCAAAGCGGAAGCCATGGACTCCCCAGTCTTATGCTCCACAGCAATAATTTCTCCTTGGCCAGAGGCCTAAACATCTTTGTCCAAATCTCATACTCTTTCCTGGACAGATTCATCGAGTCAAACCTCTAGTTGCTTGGGGTTTTTTTTCTGCATCATCCCATATTTAAGTTAAGCTTTAAAATGAGAGCTATTAAATAGTAAAACAAACAAACACACAACAATAACAGAACACTATGTCCTGGCCCTCAGAGGTCAATTTAATGCGATTAGCGGCATAAAACTTCACAAAGGCTTTTGCTGGAGGATTACCAGAAACAGCATCATTCAATATGTTACCTCGCGCTGCCATTCTTCCACTTTGGCATTATTTATTGATGTAGCAGAAGCACAATACTTGTACCTATTAAACCTTTTAGTTTCCTTTCAGCTTTTCCTGAGTAAAAGTGGAACAGCACCATTATTGTTAAACCCTTCTCAAGGCCAAAAATTCTCCTGAATATTGTTTACATCCCTGGTTACAAAGGCGAGTACTGAGGCGGACCTGCTTTGCCTGCTTTGATTCATATCAAGGGTAACACTGTGTGTGTGTGTGTGTGTGTGTGTGTGTGTGTGTGTGTGTTCACGAAGGAGTGGGTAGTGAATGGAACAAGAGTTTTAAGGAAGGAGGAGGAGGGTGCTGGAAGGAAAAAAAGACTTTCAATGAATTGAAACTGCATAATGAAAAGATTCTGAAATTTAATTACAAAAATGGCTGTGTTTTTTCTCTCACCTCCTCCTCTCTCTCCTTTCTTCCTCCCCACCCTGCCGAAAAGCACTGAAGTAAAGTGAGACTGTCAGATTGAAGCCACACACCCACTCTAGGTCTGTTTTGAGAAAGGGAGTTTTTTTTCTCCCCTTATTTACTTGGTGGCTCTGGCAGAATGGATACTGCAAGATGCAGTTACGATGGTGTGGAGACTTGCCACTGTTTGGCTTGTTCCCCTCCCCTGTGCTGCTCTCCGGTCTGGCAAGCAGGGTCAAAGCTTAAAAGGCTTGCTGTGACCAAGTTTCTCACCATCTCTTGTGGTTTCACACTTGGTCACTGAGTATTCAGTCACTGTCCCTCTGCCATATGGCCTGAAAGAGTTGGAGATTTAGTTTCCAAGTTTGGAAATCCTCAGGTGTTGCAATGGAGGGTGGGTTTGTTCTTGTGGCTGCAGGGCCTGTTGAGAATTTTTGGAAAAGGAATAAAATTCCTTTCTAACCAAGTAATCAAGAATGTGTTTGTGAACATGTATGTAATTCAAATGATGCATTTTGGGGCACAGCTACATTGTTTAATATTGGAGTTTCCCTTTTTAATTTTTGTCTAGGACTCTATTTAGAGTGCCTGTACCTGACTCCCTTAATGTTTTCTTCAGGCTAGTTGTCAATTTCCAACTGCTCTAAAATGTAGCGTCTGGATTTTCTTGGTCTCTCCTGGCTTCTATTCTTCTACAGTTTGTGTTCTCTCCTCAAAATAAAATTGCACCTAATTAATAAGGGTAGATGGGTATTCAGTTTTAATACTGTCCATGAAACCCTGTCTCCTACACCCACTCTGTTAGGAATATCTTCCTCACATGCAACACATACCTCTCCTGTAGTTGGTTGAGAGAGACATGTAGGTCTAGAATTAAAGACCTAGGATAGGATCAGAGTCATCAGGCATGCAACCAAGATGGGGACAAGGATCTATGGGACAAGAACTGGAATGTGTAGTGTAGTGAGCTGTGGAGCAGAGGAAGAAACTAAGTACAAGTTTGGTGGAAGGAGAGAGAAATTAAGTCAGGAAGCACCTGCAGCAGGCAGACAGTGAGAAGGAAACTAAAGCAGACTCAGGAGAAGTGTGTCTTTGGTTATGGCTGTTCATTGAACACCCCTTGTTGCTGCCTCTGTTCTTATTAAGTTACCCTTCAGCTATCTCTGAGATGTATGCAACGTAGATCTTTCAACTCATTCCTTTAATGAATTTTATCACTTTCATGGTCTTTTTTAGCTCTCTTTTTCATGGCCTTTAGGAGCCCAGAACTAGATGTGCTACCTCAGGAAGAATTTGATCAGTGCTCTGGGAAGATGGATTTACCATCCTGGCTTGTATTTTTATACATGCAATCACAGGTACACTCAGCAACCACCTTACTGACTTATTTTCTTTATAGTCCATTCTGATCCTGAAATCCTTTGAGTGTTACATTTCTCAATCTGATCTTAACAGGGAGATAGATAGATAGATAGATAGATAGATAGATAGATAGATAGATAGGGTTCTCAGGTCAAATATGTTTAGGAAATAATGGATTAAACAAAATAAAACAATTTCTTTACTACATGTCTTCCCAGAGTCTTTCTGTTCATGTATATTGTGACTCTAAGATGCAACTTCTCCCAAACTCATTTGCTGAAAATACCTATTAGCATTTTGAGAAATGCTTGTGTTCCAAGGCACACAGTTTGAGAAAGACTATTTTTGAAATTTAGAGGACGTGAAGCTTTTAAGTCAAATGATGTTTCCTTTATAATTTTGGTTCCCATGCCCATTTGGTCTTTGCCACTTCTGTGCCCTAACAAAAGGAAACATTTTACCATCTGATGTTAGTACCTGGCATCCTTCCATCTCACTGTTGTTTTCATTTTCAAAGCCTATCAAGTTGTTTTCCCATCCCATTCCATTCTTTTCTGCCTTTCCACTTTGGCCCTGGGAATTAAAATATCCCATCCTTCCCCTCACAGCTTATTTCTTCCTCTCAGTTTCGCAGACCTGGACATTAACGGAAATAATAAAACACCTTATAATTGTATAGTGCTTTCTATTTTCAAGGTACTTCCACATTCATGTTCTCATTTTATCCTCTCCACACCTCAGTAGGTAAGCAAAGCATGGATTATTATCCCATCATGACCATACAGCTAACTAAGGATAGAGACAGTAAGGTTTTTTAGATGAATAAATTCCACTACAGTTAACCTACCATCAGTTCTCTAGTCTAATTCCTTTCTTGCTATTTTTGGAAATGGAAAATATATATATTCACATATATATGAATTTGCTTGGCAAATATGAAAATTTGCTGAGACAGCAAATGTGAAAAATTGTTTGGCAGGAAATCACATGTGGAGGGGCCCAACTGGGTCACTTGGTACTTGAACACTATGTGGAAAACTATGTCAGAAGGAAGCCAAGACAATCCTAGATTAGGCCTTCATAGGGAAGACTCATTACTAGGTGGCAGGGATACTTTCCTTTTGTTGAGAGGGACTTCTGGTTATGAAAATCTCTGACCTCCTCCCTGACTCTGTACTAAAAGGATTGACTAGTTAATCTTGCATCTATTTTTGTAATGTGGCAATTTGTGCACTGGTTAGAGTCATTCTGAGCAAACCCTTTTGGTCTAAGTCAGTGTCTTCAAGGGGAAAGAGGAAAAATTTTCCCTTTGGGACATTTAGCAATGTCTGAAGACATTTTTGGCCATAGCTAGGTGGAGGGGTTGCTGCTGGCATCTAATGGGTACAGGGCAGGGATGCTTCTAAACTTTCTACAGTTGATGGGAGAGGCTTGCCACTGCCACCACCCTCCGGCCCACGACAAAGAATTATCTGACCCACGATGTTAGTAGTGGCCAGGTCGAAAAACTCTGATCTAGGTGAAGAGCCTGAGTCCCATAGAAGTTGTTTTGATTTGGTCTCTGCTTTTCCTCCCTTACTTGCTCTGTGTATGCGTGTGTGTGTGTGCATGTGCACTCATCTGTGTACGTGTGTGTATGTTGGGAGTTATCCATGTAAGTAAATATAGGAAAGGCTTTCAGAGCACCTGAATACTATCACTGTACTGTGAAGAAATGAGTGCGAATCATGGTGAACTTAAGGGGACGCTCGCTCGAGATATTGGGTTCCTCTGGGATTGTAGGTACAGTGCGCACACCTGAGGACACAGAATCATCTGCCAACACTTGCCTGGACATGTCTCTTTGTCTATCTGTCTCACTTTTGACTCTAGCAATTCCCAGACTTCATATGCCTCAATTCCTACTTGTAGAGCAGGCATGAGGGGCTGCTATCAGTTTTAGGATACGAATCTGGCCGGAAAAGCCTAGAAGCTGTCTGAAGAGGTGCTGCTGGGATTTGAGGATGGATTGGGTTCTTTCTCTTAGGTTGAGATGAGAGGAAAAGTGAGAGATGGCACTTGTGATGGTTGCCTAGGCTTTTCTCCAACAGTCTTATGCATAAAAAGATACTGTGATGAGCCCAGGCAGTTGATGAACTGCAGTTGTGAGCATGCAGGATCCAAGGAGAGAGCAGCGCACATGGGAGGAAGGGGTGCAGCCATTTGGTGTGCAGAAGGGATGCCTGAGCATCTGGGTATGTGTTTGTTGTTTTGTATGTGGGCTTCAATTCAAAGCCCTTTCATTTGCTTGATAAATAATTTCCTATCTGCTCCTAATTTCCATTGACTAATGGTGATTAACCTTTTCAATTTTGACATTATTGATAATAAATGAAGCTCATTCTTTTAGGCTTTACTATAGTGCTGGTTTTTGAGTAGAAACAAAGACTGAGATAATTCCTTCCTTGCAGCCCTGAAGGGATTACAAACTCTTGTAAAACCTCTACCTACAGTGCACAAAAGTCTCTACCTAGCCTCTACCTACAGGGGTGGGGCTCTGGGAATGACCAAATATTGTAACCAAGGCCAAGGTGAAGTCCTGGAAACCTGGCCCTTTTCAGTTTCCCTCCTTCCCTCTTCTCTTAGACCATCCTCATTATGTCAGATGAAATTCATAGGTGGCACAATGCTGAGTTCTGAGTTCTGCTGGTGGAAGAGGGAGTTTAGTCTGTGGCCTTCCTTGGGAAGTTATGTTTGATTTCCATTCCTCCTCCTTTGCTGTCCCCTCTGAATTTGTGTCGGGTTTCTGCATTGGGAGGGTGTAAGGTAAGGTGATGCGGAAATGAGATAGTTCTCTAATTGTAGTCTGCCTTGCGTAAAAACTCCGTCATTTGAAATAGATGCACTTAAGTTCCTGAAGGTCAGGAGTTGTAGTTGAGCCTTCAGCCATTAGCATATATGATACAGTTCAATGGTGAGTACTTATTAATTTATACACACATGCATAATGTTGGAGATATTTTGTTAGTATGATAATTAGAGAATGCATTTGATTATCAATATAAGATCATTTCTCCATTATCCACGACAAAAGAGAAAAGGAGTGGTACAAGTAATCCCAAGTATCAGGTAATTTTAAAAGTCTTTTCTGTTGAGTTTTAAAGTGTATTATTATGCTGTTTTTTAAATGAGCTTCACCTACATGTGTCAGGAGAATATGGGAAGTCAGAGTGGATTAAAAAGAAAATAAAATATCAAATAATCCACAGGGAAATAACTATGAGCAACAAATAGTTCAATTATGTAGTCTACAGATATTATGACCAGTGTTCAGCAATGGCTCAATATCAGACCACAATTCTAAATGTCAGTGCGTTCTTGAAATGGGAGTGCTCTTTACTATGTATTCTTTGCATGGCTTTCCTGAAATTTACTTCCCTGCTGTTTTCACATACTAAATATTGCAACCCTGATTTTTAAGTGATAAACAATTGTCTAAAATTCTAACTTTTTTCCCCTTGATTTTCTCTTTACTTTCTTCTCCGTAGCCTCTTTCCTCCTATTTTTATACCACCATCTAAAAATAATTCTTGATGCACTTATCATAGGTATATAACATGTCTAGGTGTAGAGCTCTTTGAGTCTTCCCTACTTGGAATTTGTGAGCTTTTTGGATGTGTTGATTAACGTTTCTCATCAAATTTGGAAAGATTTTGGCCATTATTTCTTCAAATATTCCTTCTGCCCGCTTTGCACTCTCCTCTCTTCTGAGGCTCCCATCATGTGTATGCTGGTGTCCCTCAGGTCTGTAAGGCTCTGTTCATTTTTCTTCATTCTTTTTTCTTTCTTTTTCCTTAGAATTGTTAATAAAAATTAACGTATCTTCAAGTCCATTGATTCTTCTGCCTGCTCAAATGTGCAATTTTGCTCTTCTAGTGAATTTTGCACTTCAGTTTTAGTTTTCAATTCCAGAATTTCTATTTGGTTCATTTCATAATTTCTCTGTCTTTATTGATATTCTCCATTTAGTGAGACATTGTTCTCATACTTTGCTTTAGTTCTTTAGATATTACTTCCTTTAGTTCATGAAAATATTTATAATAGCCAACTTAAAGTCTAATAAATTCAACATTTGGGCTGCCTCAGGAACAGTTTCTATTGATTGCTTTGCTTTTTATCCTGTGTGTGGGCAATACTTTCTTGGCTTTTGCATATCTGGTAATGTTTTTGGTTGTTGTTGCTGAAACTGGATGTTTCAAATGATACAGTGTGGCATATCTGGAAATCAGATCCTCTCCTACCTCCTCAGGGTTTGTTGTTGATGCTGATTTTCTGAACTAATCTGTAGAGTCTGTATTCTTTGTCCTTTCCCCCATTTTTCGCTTTGGTAACCACAAGTCTGTTTTCTATGTCTGTGGGTCTGTTTCTGTTTTGTAAACAGGTTCATTTTTATCCTTTTTTTTTAGATTCCACATACAAGTGATATCATATGATATTTGTCTTTCTATGTCTGTCTTACGTCACTTAGTATGATAATCTCTAGGTCCAATCGTGTTGCTGCAAATGGCATTATTTCATCCTTTTTTATGGCTGAGTAATATTCCATTGTGTGTGTGTGTACGCACGCGCGCGCGCGTGTGTGTGTGTGTGTGTGTGTGTGTGTATCCCCCACATCTTCTTTATCCATTCATCTGTAGATGGACATTTTGGTTGCTTCCAGGTCATGGCTATTGTAAATAGTGCTGCAATGAAAACTGGGGTGCATGTATCTTTCTGAATTATAGTTCTCTCTGGATATATGCCCAGGAATGGGATTTTGGGATCATATGGTAACTCTATTTTTAGTTTTTTAAAGAATACCTCCTGTCTTTGAGAAGATAAATAAAATTGATAAACCATTAGCAAGACTCATCAACAAAAAAAGGGAGAACACTCAAATTAACAGAATTAGAAATGAAAAAGGAGAATTAACAACTGACACTGCAGAAATACAAAGTATCATGAGAGATTACTACAAGCAACTATATGCCAATAAAATGGACAACCTGGAAGAAATGGACAAATTCCTAGAAAAGCACAACATTCCAAGACTGAACCAGGAAGAAATAGAAAATATGAACAGACCAATCACAAGCACTGAAATTGAAACTGTGATTAAAAATCTTCCAGCAAACAAAAGCCCAGGACCAGATGGCTTCACAGGTGAATTCTATCAAACATTTAGAGAAGAACTAACACCCATCCTTCTCAAACTCTTCGAAAATATAGCAGAGGGAGGAACACTCCCAAACTCATTCTACGAGGCCACCATCAGCCTGATACCAAAAGCAGACAAGGATGTCACAAAGAAAGAACACTACAGGCCAATATCACTGATGAACATAGATGCAAAAATCCTCAACAAAATACTAGCAAACAGAATCCAACAGCACATTAAAAGGATCATACACCATGATCAAGTGGGGTTTATCCCAGGAATGCAAGGATTCTTCAATATATGCAAATCAGTCAATGTAATACACCATATTAACAAATTGAAGGAGAAAAACCATATGATCATCTCAATAGATGCAGAGAAAGCTTTCGACAAAATTCAATACCCACTTATGATAAAAACCCTGCAGAAAGTAGGCATAGAGGAAACTTTCCTCAACATAATAAAGGCCATATATGACAAACCCACAGCCAACACTGTCCTCAATGGTGAAAAACTGAAACCATTTCCAATAAGATCAGGAGCAATACAAGGTTGCCCACTCTCACCATTATTATTCAACATAGTTTTGGAAGTTTTAGCCACAGCAGTCAGAGAAGAAAAAGAAATAAAAGGAATCCAAATCGGAAAAGAAGAAATAAAGCTGTCACTGTTTGCAGAAGACATGATATTATACATAGAGAATCCTAAAGATGCTACCAGAAAACTACCAGAGCTAATCAATCAATTTGGTAAAGAAGTTGGATACAGAATTAATGCATAGAAATCTCTTGCATTCCTATACACTAATGATGAAAAATCTGAAAGTGAAATCAAGAAAACGCTCCCATTTACCATTGCAACAAAAAGAATAAAATATCTAGGAATAAACCTACCTAAGGAGACAAAAGACCTGTATGCAGAAAATTATAAGACACTGGTGAAAGAAATTAAAGATGATACAAATAGATGGAGAGATATACCATGTTCTTGGATTGGAAGAATCGATGTTGTGAAAATGACTATACTACCCAAAACAATGTACAGATTCAATGCAATCCCTATCAAACTACCACTGGCATTTTTCACAGACCTAGAACAAAAAATTTCACAATTTGTATGGAAACACAAAAGACCCTGAATAGACCCAACAATCTTGAGAAAGAAGAACAGAGCTGGAGGAATCAGGCTTGCTGACTTCAGAGTATACTACAAAGCTACAGTAATCAAGACAGTATGGTAGTGGCACAAAAACAGAAATATAGATCAATGGAACAGTATATAAAGCCCAGAGATAAACCCATGCACATATGGTCACCTTATCTTTGATAAAGGAGGCAAGAATATACAGTGGAGAAAAGACAGCCTCTTCAATAAGTGGTGCTGGGAAAACTGGACAGCTACATGTAAAAGAATGAAATTAGAACAGTCCCTAACACCATAAACAAAAATAAACTCAAAATGGATTAAAGACCTAAATGTAAAGCCAGAAACTATCAAACTCTTAGAGGAAAACATAGGCAGAACACTATGACATAAATCACAGCAAGATCCTTTTTGACCCACGTCCGAGAGAAATGGAAATAAAAACAAAAATAAACAAATGGAACCTAATGAAATTTTAAAGCTTTGGCACTGCAAAGGAAACCATAAACAAGACGAAAAGACAACCTTCAGAGTGGGAGAAAATATTTTCAAATGAAGCAACTGACAAAGGATTAATCTCCAAAATTTACAAGCAGCTCATGCAGCTCAATATCAAAAAAACAAACAACCCAATCCAAAAATGGGCAGAAGACCTAAATAGACATTTCTCTAAAGAAGATATACAGAATGCCAACAAACATAAACATGAAAGAATGCTCAACATCATTAATCGTTAGAGAAATGCAAATCAAAACTACAGTGAGATATCATATCTCATACCAGTCAGAATGACCATCATCAAAAAATCTACAAGCAATTAATGCTGGAGAGGATGTGGAGAAAAGGGAACCCTCTTTCACTGTTGGTGGGAATGTAAATTGATACAGCCGCTATGGAGAACAGTATGGAGGTTCCTTAAAAAACTAAAAATTGAACTACCATACGGCTCAGCAATCCCACTACTGGGCATATACCCCAAATAAACCATAATTCAAAAAGAGTCAGGTACCAAAATGTTCATTGCAGCTCTATTTACAATAGCCAGGACATGGAAGCAACCTAAGTGTCCATCAACAGTTGAATGGATAAAGAAGATTTGGCACATATATACAATGGAATATTACTCAGCCAGAAAAAGAAACGAAATTGAGTTATTTGTAGTGAGGTAGGTAGACCTAGAGTCTGTCATACAGAGTGAAGTAAGTCAGAAAGAGAAAAACAAATACCACATGCTAACACATATATATGGAATCTAAAAGAAAAAAATGGTCATGAAGAACCTAGGGGCAAGACGGGAATAAAGACACAGACCTACTAGAAAATGGACTTGAGGATACGGGGAGGGGGAAGTGTAAGCTGTGACAAAGTGAGAGAGTGGCATGGATATATATACACTACCAAACGTAAAACAGGTAGCTAGTGGGAAGCAGCCGCATAGCACAGGGAGATCAGCTCGGTGCTTTGTGACCACCTAGAGGGGTGGGATAGGGAGGGTGGGAGGGAGATGCAAGAGGGAAGAGATATGGGGACATATGTATAACTGATTCACTTTGTTATAAAGCAGAAACTAGCACACCACTGTAAAGCAATTATACTCCAATAAAGATGTTAAAAAAAAAAAAGGTTGCCTCTTGAATTGCTGCAAGCCTTGGTTAATTTCCAGAATTCCAAAAATCTTAATTTCTGACAGTGTTTGCCCGTGGTCTCATAGGTTGGATGAAGGAGCAGATTTTCTGAGATCTTTACTCTATCATTCCTGCTGATTGTCACTCTGAATTCCTAGATATATAATTTGACTTTTTTGTTTTTGGTGGAGAATTGGGATAGTCCTTTTAGTCGGACCATTTTTTTTATTTAGAAATAATTTCAGGTTATGGAAATTTTGCATAAAGTAATACAAAGAATACCTGTATACCCTTTACCCAGATTCACCTATTGTTAATATTTTGCCTCACTTGATTTATCACTTTTTCTTGTGTGTGTGTGTATGTGTGTGTGTGTGTGTTTGTGTGTATGTTTATAATCTTTCCATTTCAGAATACCTTGCATATATCATGGCTCCTTAACCTAACTACTTTAGTGTATATTTCCAAAGAATAAGAAAATTATCTTAAATAATCACAGTGCAGTTATCATATCCAGTAAATTTAACATTGAGATGACACTTTATCTTCTGTATTCCTATTTTGTCAATTGACCCAATAATATCCGTTACTTTTTTTTCCAATTCAGGATCCATTCTAGGTTCGTGTACTATATTCAGTTGTGATGTCTCTTTAGTCTCCTAAATGGATCCCCCTATTTGCTTGCAAGTTCACAAGACAGATGAGCCATAGTAATTTTTCTAGGAATAATATTTCAAAAGATTGACTTAAATAATGGCCTAGGAAACTCTCCATTTCTCCTTCCTTCTCAAACCTCTCACCCCAGGTCCAAAAGAGTTGTCAGGTTAGCAAAAAGGGAGAGTTATGTAGCCCTCTGGATTCAGGTATTTTCTGAGACTCTTCCTAGGCAATGGCATTCTCCTGCTTCTCTCTTTTAGTTTACTGTCTCAAACCTATCTCCTTTCTCTTCTGACTGCTATCCCTTTGGTATGAAACACATGACAGATATGATTTGCCTGGGTTTAATTTGTCACAGCATATCTGAGTGCGGAGCTTCACAAAATAGCTGGGGACCACAGTGAGCTTTCCTTCCAGGAGACCTTGTTAATTAAATTTTGTTTAAAGGAGCCCAGGTGGACTAGCAAAGATCTTTCTTTTTTCCAAGCCAAAATGTAGCAGGCATTTCCCAAAGAGACCTCATCTATGCATGTCTTTGTGAAAATCAATTAGTGTTATGAATGTCTGACAGCTTTCCTAAAAAAACTAAAATTTGTCATGATGGGAAAGTCTACGAGAGAAATTTCTCTGCCTTCATTTTTTGCCCCTCAATTATCTTCTGGAATATTCTACTCCCCAAATATTAATTTGAAGTGGTTATTTTCTAGTGGACAACACATCAGACCCTTTGCCAGTGATGCATAACCTAGCCCTCCCAATTTTTTTTCCACCCTTCGTTGTCTTACCTGCCTCCCCCCAGTATACACACACGTTTATGGCCTGAAGCTTATGACTGCCTTGGGTCTGGAGACTTCCATAATCTGCTTACTCATGTTACCATAGCCTGCCTGTCCCTTCCTAAATTATCTTAACCAGTAAAAATCTTGTTTAAATTAGTCCATTTATTATTTGTGTAAAAATGCCTTTTAAAATTAATTTTTAATCATTATCTAATTTTAGTTGATTCAATACAAATTTGCTATCTAACAGAATTCTGTAACTTTAACTTAGTATTTCTCAGCACTGTATCCATTATGCTTTAGAGATCTCAGTGGTTACGTGCTTCAGTTTGAAACCTTCCATTTTTATAACACTTCTAAATGGTTAAATGTCAGGTATCCTGCTTTTGGATGACTTGTTCTTCATTGACTATGTTCTTGCCTTTTTCTGCCTCTTCCCCTCCCCGTCCCCCGCCCATACTATTCTATCCATCTGTGGACTACTCATCTTTCACCTCTTAATATTGAAATCTTTACCATTCTTATCCTAGTTAACCAAATTATACACTCTGAGAAGATGGAGACCTTGTCTTGTTCATTTTTAAACCTTACATGGCGCTAAGTGATGGTGCCTTGATACAGTAGGTGCTAAATGTTGAATGCCTCAATATTGAATAACCGAATTGTATTGAAAAACTGAACTATGCTTCAGTGAAGCTTTCCTTGGTAATGCAGACGATGCTGTTCTTGTTTGTCTAAATGTCTATAGTCCTTTTACTTCTCAAGGTGTACTGTATCACAAGCTGTTTTGAACTATATGTATACATATACATACTTAAATTTTTTTTTCCTGAGACCCTAAATCCATAAGGGTTAAAAGTCTTCTGGAATGAGTCTTCATTAAAATTATGAAACTTTTATGGCAAAATATCAATGAAATGGATAGGACTTTTTTTATTAGTTGATATATCTATGGATCAATATTAATTATTGGCAGAGTATGACAGGTTTAGCATCAGTTTTCTTCATTTTTTTAAGATATAAGTGATCATAATTTTGCTCATGTAATGGAATGGGAATAGAACTTTTGTTTATCAATATTACCCAATTCTTTGAACTCCCTTCAAGTTATTTGCCACAAATTGCAATGATCTATTATCAAAATTATTTTAATGATTTATAAGCTGAACATCCTTCTTTAATTTTGTTTAAAGAATTAGATGCTATCTGCCTTGCCAGTTACACAGTTGATAGAATAATTGACTTTTTCAACACCCACACTGATATTTGGAATTATTCCTTTATTTAGTGCCCTGGAGGTTTTTATACCCTGGGACTTTGCATGAATTACGATTCAGAAGAGGTGAGAAGTATACGTTTCTTTAATAAAGATGGGGAAGGGCCCGTAATTAAAGGAGACTTCTTTTTCAGATTCTTTCTAAGGCAGTTCAGTTTTAGGAAAGAATACAGATGCAAGTTAAATATCTTCCAGTGGATTCCCTTGAAACTATCACTGCTTCCTTATTCACTGAAAAATCTTCCTGATAACAGGCCACAGTTTTAAGACCACTGCCCTATAGCATTTAGCACATTCCTGTGTTTTCTGAATACTCCAAAAGGAGTAAATCAGTGCCTATATTAATTAGAACTGTGGAATGGAAGTGTTACTACTAGAATCCTTGGGTTGGTGTGTCATCATCATCAGGGTGGGTCGAAGACACCCCACCTTAATCCCAAACGGATGAGAATATCACCTGTTTTTAAAGATATCTCTGGAGCAAAGATGCCCTGCCTTCTTCCTGTTTTCCATACTTATGCCTAGCATCTTTCATTCTCAAGTTAATATCTCATTAAAAGTCTGTAGTTTTATAGGCTTATATTTTTTTGCTTTAAAATAGTTACATTGTAAGTTGTACTATCTTTATAGGTAGATGTGGTTGAAAAAATGAAATTTGTGCCCATTTGCCTATTCAACTAATATCCCTATTGTCTTTGTAAGCATATTAACAATTACTACCATTTTTAAATGTTCAGTTTTTTTTTAACGAAGACTTCCTTATTAGTTTTCTTTTTGCTATTTTGAACTTTTTATGAGATGTTGATGTGTCTTTATTTTTTAAGGATTGGTTATTGTAGTGGGTTAAATAGTAGCCCTCAAGAAGATCATTTACATCCTAATCCCCAGAACCTGTGAATGTTACCTTATTTGAAAATAAGAGTCTTATTGGATTTGTCCATTTTTTAAATCTGCCTCTACTGAGGTGGTCTTATGGTTTTTCTTCTTTAGTCTGTTAACATTGTGATTTATATTGATTGATTTTAAGTACTGAACCAGCTTCACATTTGTCAGGATTTATTATCCTTTTTGTATGTTACTAGATTTACTTTTCTAATATTAAGTTGAGGATTTTTCCATCTATATTCATTAGGGATATTAGTTGGTGATTTTTTTTCTTGTAATATTCTTGGCTAGTTTGTTACCAAGGTAATACTGGTCTCATAAAATGGGTTGGGAAATAGTCTTTCCTCTTCTATTTTCTGGAAGAATCATTTACAATTGGCATTATTTCTTAATTATTTGGTAGAGTTCAACTGGGTCTCTAGTTTTCTTTGTGGGAAGGTTTTAGACTAAAAATTCAATTTATTTAATAATACAAGTCTAAAAAGAGAAAAAAAAGAGTCTTTGTAGGCGTAATTAAGAATCTCAAAATGAGGTGATCACCCTGGATTATCTCGGTGGGCCCAGATGCTATCAACATGTGTCCTTTTATAAGAAAGAAGCAAGGGAGGATAACACAGGCACACAGAGGAAAAGGGACATGTGGAGGAGAAGGTAATGTGAAGATGAGCAGAGAAAGATGCAGCCACAAGCCAAGGAATGGCATCAGCCACCAGAAGCTGCAAGGAATGGACTCTCCTCTGGAGCCTCCAGAGGAAAGTGTGCCCTGCTGACACCTTGATTTTAGACTTCTGGCCTCTTGAACTGTGAGGGAATAAATTGCTGTTGTTTGACTTCCCTGGTGGCGCAGTGGTTAAGAATCTGCCTGGTGGGCTTCCCTGGTGGCGCAGTGGTTGACAGTCATCCTGCCAATGCAGAGGACACGGGTTCGTGCCCCGGTCCGGGAAGATCCCACATGCCGCAGAGCGGCTGGGCCCGTGAGCCATGGCCGCTGAGCCTGCGCGTCCGGAGCCTGTGCTCCGCAACGGGAGAGGCCACAACAGTGAGAGGCCCGCGTACCACAAAAAAAAAAAAGAATCCGCCTGGTAAGGCAGGGGACACGGGTTCAAGCCCTGGTCCAGGTAGATCCCACATGCCACAGAGCAACTAAGCCCGTGCACCAAAACTACTGAGCCTGTGCTCTAGAGCCCGCAAGCCACAACTCCTGAGCCCGCACACCACAACTACTGAAGCCCATGCACCTAGAGCCCATGCTCCACAATGAGAGAAGCCACTGCAATGAGAAGCCTGTGCGCCGCAACAGAGAGTAGCCCCCGCTCACCACAACCAGAGGAAGCCTGCACGCAGAAACAAAGACCCAATGCAGCCAAAAATTAATTAATTAATTAAAAATAAATAAATAAATTGCTGTTGTTTTATGCCACCACGTTTGTGGTATTTGTTATAGTAGCTATAGAAAACTAATACAATTATTAATGTGCTTCAAGTCTATGGTATTTTGAGGACATGGGCCCAATGTGAAGCATCTGGCTTCTTTGTCAGCTGGCTTGAATTTGGTATTTTTATCATGGAGGAGTAGGTCATTTGTTTTAATTACTTTCCCAGCCAGTAGTTTTGCTAAAGGTAAATATCATTTTTAAAAAATAAATAAGGACACATTTTTTTGACCACAGGAGAAAAATAAGACACAGGGAATAATCATAACCTTTGAATGTTATTCAGAAGGAAAGGCTTTTGTCTATAGGAATGCAGAATAAAATTGGTAAATAAGCAATCCAGACCAGACATGAGCTGTTATCAGTGATTAAAGGAAAAGAAATGATTCAGCCTTAGAACTGAGCAATTCAGTTGGAGAAATGGGGAGGAGTCAGTTAAGCCTCTGAGTTTCCTGACCATTCAGTTCACTAAAGAGCCATTTAATGCATGAGATGAATATGTATGCTCAGCAAGTGTCTTACACATAATATGTACTGAAATTTTAATTTTATATCATGTTATTCTTATTACTATTGTTACTATTACTAATTAACTCATAACCTTGAGTTGACATGGATACCTTTTAAGATCTATGAAGGGGGTGTTAACAGACTGTGCACACTGCCACCTTGAAAGTGTCCTTGCCAACAGGCACTTATAATTGAGGTGGAGAGACAAGGTATATGGGCTGTGATTATAAAGTAATTGATATTTTCTTTAAGAAAAACCCAACAGTTACATATGCAAATGCATATTTCCCCCTTCCAAATTGGTCACTTTAGGAAACATATTACTCTCACAAAACTGCCATTGCTTAAGAGTGTTTTGGGCACTCCTCCCTGGAGATTGTCTCCAGAGCCTGCAGCATGTTGCTTAGAATCTACTCTAAGATGACAGGTCTTTATCCTTTGAGAGTGGAGCGGCTTCATCATTTGGAGCCAAGTTCAAGTTTTCTAGGGTGGCTTCTCTGAAGTAGAAATACATATATGCTCATGCACTTGATTTGCTTTCTAAAGACAAATTTGTTGCATAACTTCATGGGCATACCCCATATAATATCAGCATTGAAATGAGACATTTTGAATCTTCTAGTCCCATACCCTCACCCCTCAGCCCCTCTCACGGGATCCTTACCTCCAACAGTTCTGATGAAAAGAGCTGATTATTCTGTAAAACATACTGTTCCGTTGTTACCCAGTTATATTGTTAGAGAATCCTTCTATAGTTGAATGAGACAAGATGTGGGCAGGTGCCCAATTTAGTATATGGAGCATAGTGAGTCCACGATAAATGTTTATAACTTGCTTGTGTAGCCCTTCAAACTCTACCTTCTGGAGCAGCAAAGATTAATTGTTTTTAACTGTATGCCATAGTTTATTTGTGTACAGTTGTGTGGGTTTATAGATTACAACAAAGGTTAATTTTTAATTCTTCTTATATGTGACAAAACTTAAATTATTTAAAAATATGTCTACTCCATGTGCCCCTGAAATATCTCTCTTCCAGGCCAAGCACCCTCAGGTCCTTCTGTCATCCTAACATAGAATTTCTAGATAGGATACTCTCAAAACAAGTAATAATACTACATAGTATATGATAAGGGAGAAATGAGTGGTACAGAGAGCTAGTAAAATAGTCCATAAGTGGAATATCCGTAGGCTAAAATGGTCTTGAGAAGGTTTTGTGATGGAGGTGGAACTCACACTGGGCCTTAAAATTCAAGTAGAATTTGGATGGACTGAAAACAGAATGGAGTATGTCCCTTAAGTGAGGTGAGGGGTCTTTTGACTAAGTCCTGTACAGTGATGGGTATGCTTATTATTTGTTCTATCTGCCCGGGTAATGGGGTTTGTTTTAAGGTGTGAAGGGAAGATAGTGGTAGATAAAATTGAAGATGGTTTCCAACAGACAAATGGTTAAAGAAGATGTAGTATATGTATAATGGAATGTTACTTGGCCATAAAAAAGAATGAAATTCTGCCATTTGTAGCAACGTTGATGGACCTAGAGAATATTATGCTTAGTAAAATAAGACAGAAAAAGACAAATACTGTATGTTGTCACTTATATGTAGAATCTAAAAAATGATACAAATGAATGTATATGCAAAACAGAAACAGATTCACAGGTATAGAAAACAAACTAGTGGTTACCAAAGGGGGGAGGGGCAAATTAGGGGTATGATATTAACAGATACAAACTACTATGTATAAAATAAATAAGCAACAAGGATATATTGTATAGCACAGGGAATTATAGCCATTATCTTGTAATAACTTTTAATGGAATATGATCTGTAAAAATACTGAATCAGTATGCTATACACATGAAACTAAATATAATATTGTAAATCAACTATTCTTCCATAAAAAACAAGAAAAAATTGAATATCGTTTCACCCTATAAAGCTGGGCCCTTTAGCTAGCAGCTGAAGCAATTGAGAGTGGCTGGGAGGAGAATCAATGGTTTTGGCAAAGTAGAGCCTCTAGCTTTCGGAAAGAAGATGCTAATTACAATGGGTGCTGATTGTTTCTATTTGAAAATTCTCATAGCAGGTTTTCTGAAAACACTTACATTAAGTAAGCATTAGGTGGGTAACTAAGTCACTGCCAGTAAGGAATCTTTCTACAAATTGTGGGGAAAGATTCAGTTGCATAATGAAATGAGCTTGGTGTCTCTTCTTCTGTTATACTGTTTTTAGGAGCTGCTAATTGGAAATGCTTTGAGAAAGAAGGTCATAATTAGGGTTTAGGGGATTTGGTGTATAGTTTTTTTCCCCTTTAAATTGTTATTCTTTATTTTTAAGGCAAATTATGACTCACTTTTAGGAAGAAACTCAGTTTTTGTCAGTGGTCAAATACATTGTCTACTTGAATTCTTGAATTACATCACAAGTGAGTTTGTATGATGTTGGAATAGTACTATGTATACTGGAAACAGTAGAACATGATTCATTTGTTAGCTGACTGGCCATATAGGCCCATATGCTTAGCATCTTCACTTTTCCTTTCTCTTTTGCTCACTATCTCCTTCATTCCCCCACCCTTCCAATATATCTTGAGCTCTTGATCTATATTTGTTGTATACTAACATGCTTGAATTTCTTGATTGGGGTTTCTAGCCCTTGCCCCAAAGAAGAGCATGGAATGTGAATTATTTGAACAGTGTCTCAATTGAGAATTTGCCTTTTTTTTGGGGGGGAACAGCACTTTTATTTTTGTTTACTTTTGATCCATGTGTATCTTCACAGGAGATTGTCCATTTCCTGAAGGGGAGAAACAAGGCATAGCATATTAGTGGTGAGCAAGGGGTGTGGCCTCTATTTTATACCATAGGGAAAATTATGATTTGATCATCCTTATTTATCATGGCTTCTACTTCTCTCTGTAATTCCTCCCCGTCAGCACTAATTACCTAGTCATGCACATAGTAGATACTCAATTAAATAAAATCTAATTCAGGGATCCTGTTTCCTGTAGCCAGGGAGCACTTAATCACTTGATAGTTAATCACTCTAATAGTTAATAATAGATTACCTTTAATTATCTTTACAAATAGCTGCCCTGGTAGGGTTTATTTAGTTAGTTTATTTATTTAGCTACCCCAATTGCTATATCTGCCAATCTCTAACCAATCAGGGCAAGCCCTGGCCCATTTAAAACATTCATGCCCAACTGGTTTTGCTGAAAAAATGGTGCAGGATGTATTACTAGACACAGTTAAGGTGATATCCTAGTCTCTTGTGTTTGTATTCCTTCTTACCTCACCTTATACATAGGAGGCATTCTGAAAATGCTTGTTGAATTATTGAGTTGAATCATAGATCTAATAACTATCAAATCATTAGTAGCACCTCTTCCAAAATGTTTTGGAGCTTCTATATAGTTACAGCCAAAGTATAGAGAAGGTATTTTGGTTTAGATGAGTAACCAAGGCTTGTTAGCTGACTTAAAGAGAAATCAGGCAAGTCATCTGTGAATGAGAAGTCTCCTCAGTCTCTCCTCTCTAGCCCCCCACCCCCGTATTAGGTGTTCATGAGGCGCGCCAGGGGAGTTGAGGAAGTTTACTGCAAGCAACTATTCTTTATTCTCTTGAGGTAAGTGTTGAGGGCGAAGGTATTGAAAACCCCAAACAGGAGCCCTTAGTTTTGAGAGCCTTCATTAATGATGATGATTTAAAATCCCAGGTAGAGCAATGAAAAATGCTATAGAGTTATAGTTAGAAGGCTTCCTCAGTGATACCGCCCAAAGAAGAGTGTGGAGCTGGGGTAGTTCTCTCAGATCTCTAGGAGAGGACCCGAAGGGTCATTCTTAACTGGCATTGAATACCTACTATATGAAAAGCTCTGTGGGGAATGCAAGATGAACAGGATCCCAGCTCCTTGCCACCACCTGGTTTTTAGTCTAATTAGGTTAAGAGAAATAAAGAACAATGGGAGGCAAATTATGTCAACTGTTCTAAATGGCACAAGGTGCTGAGAAGAGATAAGAATGATCTATAATAACTCAGTGAGTGAGATTATCACACAGTAGGGAATACATGTTTATTTTTCCTGAATAGTTATTTTTAATGGCAACTGGACTTAGCTCATAGTGACAATAGCTGCACTCCTTCAAGAAAAGGAGGATAATTATTTATATCCTAAGTAAGGATTGAGCAGGTTACTAGAATTTTATCATAAAACTATACAGAAGAATTAAAATTTAGGTTTATACTTGTACATATTTGCAGGTTTTTATTTAAATTTTTGCCATCCATGTTCTCTTTATATCATAATGATATATGAGAATGATACTAAATGATGTATGAAAACCCTGTTTGCTTTATACCCAGGTGTGGTAGGTTGCAGTTTGGTGGGGAGAACTCTTCAGTTTCAGCATGACTGAGAGCTTAAGGCAGAGCCTTAAAAACCCAACAGTTAAAAGAAAAGTAAGGATCCTGGAGCAGAGCAAAAGTTGTGTACACTGTCCGGAGCTTTCAGAGTACACCCATGCATTGTTGCCATGTGTTGTTAATAGCACCTATCCAAGGAACAGCCCATTGGCAAACTGGCTGATAGGCGTGACCATTTCAGATATAGAGAAATCTTCATTAGGAGCATAATAAAATGTTAATCAAAAGATACTATTACATGTTTTCAGAACTTGCTTTGAAAAACAAATTTAAGGTAAAATTACTCCACTTTGATTCTGTTGTTTTAAATGAATTTTATATTTAACTTAATATCTAGTATCATAAGATTTTCCTTTGTAAAAAAATTTAAAATGCTTTTAAATAAAAAATTCGGTGTTCTGTTGGCTTTGGTTTCCCCGTGTTCAATCTGGTTAGTTATCACACAGATTGTAGGGACCATGTTCAACCATATACAGGTTTTAGCACATTGTACATACACATGCACCTACATCAAAACTTCAGGGTTTTCTGGGTTCCAGTTTTATTATTTTTTATTAAAATTTATACTTACTCAGATTCCAGTTTATTCTGGACTGAAACTAGTTTTTCTTTCAGGTCCAAGGCTTGTAAGGTATTCGCTATTTGGGACCTGTTTTGATTACTTCTTCTATCTACAGTGGTTACCACTCTCTTCTTTTTCACCAGTCATTCGGAAAACACACACACATACTTACACATACATATTTATAGACTATAACTGTGTGCTTTGCTATTTAAATAAGAAATCACTGTGGCTTTCTCATGAGCTCAGGGTTTATTTTTTTCTTTCAATGTCTTATTTATTTCTTCCTCTTACAAAAACCTGAGTGGATGGTTACATGTAATCATTGCCCCCATCATTGCCCCCATGGATGACCACTCTGATAACCTGACCCTTTCATTTTCAGACCTGCACTGATACTCTTGTTTTGCTTTCTTCACAGTAGTCTGCACAGTCCTTCCCTGGTGTTTGCATTTTTACCTTTGTAGATAGAAAAGTACTTTTGAAAAAAATGCAGAAATGGTAGAAAGAGGGGCAGGAAAAGACAGTAAAGAAATTCTTCTCCTGTTTATTACCTTTCTTTTGGATTGGCTGAACTGTGGAATGTGACAAAAGCAAGAAACAGAATAATTATAATTATATAGTCTGTTTGTGTTAGGAGGTAATTAATATGTACTTCCCTCTTAAGTAGCCAAAATGAGAATCTGGTCAGTGTAAGGGACATTAAAAAAGACAGTTCTTGTGTTTGCTGGCATATAGGACTATTGGAATGTGTAGAAGATTGGGGGAACTTAATTTCTGTCCTGTCTAGACCTATCACGTGTTACCTTTCCTAGGTAACTGTGCAAGGTCGATTCTCAGTATGTGCAGGTGTTGTAAATCATAAGCTGTTTTAGTTTTAGATGCGTAAGAGAAAATATAGCCCCTAATGGGTATTGTTGGCTGTTGACTCCATAGCACAGATGAGGAAAGAGGAGATTAGATGGGGGAAAATTTCAGGGGCTGTGGTAAAGATGAGATTTTCTGCTTCTTTGTAAGGCTAGGATGACAAAAACCTTAAAGTAACACTGCTTTCCTACAGTGGTTTGTTGCCCTAAGTGACTTCAGCTTAATTTATCATTTCACAGTTGCCTGGTAAGCAAGAGAACCACTAAAAGCAGAAGCAATCATAAGCCATTTTATCTGTGAGATAGAAGGTATTACTATTATTTAAAGTCTGCTATTATTTTTTTATTATTATTATTTTTTTGCGGTACGCGGGCCTCTCACTGTTGTGGTCTCTCCCGTTGCGGAGCACAGGCTCCGGACGCGCAGGCTCAGCGGCCATGGCTCACGAGCCCAGCCGCTCCGCGGCATGTGGGATCTTCCCAGACCGGGGCACGAACCCGTGTCGCTTGCATCAGCAGGCGGACTCTCAACCACTGCGCCACCAGGGAAGCCCGAAAGTCTGCTATTTTTAAGAAGAAATCAGATTATCAAGAAACACGAGACTGACTTGAAATTGCACAGCAAGTTGGTAGCATTCATTTTATGATAATACTAATCTAGACTTCCATTTCCTTTCCTACTCTTTTGTTATACTTTTTTTTTGGCTGTGCCATGCTGCTTGCAGGATCTTAGTTCCCCGACCATGGATTGAACCCCGGCAGTAGCTCCCTGCAGTAGAAGCGTGGAGTCCTAACCACTGGACCACCAGGGAATTCCCTTCTTTCTTACTCTTGCAAGCCTATAGTGAGTTGGTTAGTTATATGGTCAATTGTATGGTAATCAGCATGACTGTTTTAACTTCTACTGGATACCTGTAACACAGCAATAGAATGGGTGTCTTTGAAATGAAGTAGTACTTGGAACTTTGCATGGTGCATACTGTATTCCTACAACAACTCTGTCACCTCTTTCAACATAGTACCTCAAATACCTTCCACTGCAGTTTAAGCCACATTTTCTTTTTCTATCCTCATTGGAGATTATTAGCTAGTCATATGCCTCCTCCTCCTTTTATCTCATCCAGAACAGGTTAAAAACCTTTCCTATTAAGAATGATTTTTCTTTCTACAAACCCACCCACCTCCTTTCTCTACTCTACAACCTTCTCTTTTACAAGCTGAAAGATCCAAGTAACTTAAACCTGTCTCCAACCCTTGTTTTCATCATTGTCTTTGTGGTTTTCTTTCTCTAATCTTATCTCCTCACTAAATATGTGGTATGGGACATACTGTTTTCTCCACTACATAATTAATAAACTATATGCACTAATTGTATGGGATATCTCTTTGTTTTTTTTTAACATCTTTATTGGAGTATAATTGCTTTACAATGGTGTGTTAGTTTCTGCTGTATAACAAAGTGAATCAGCTATACATAGACATATATCCCCATATCTCCCCCCTCTGCGTCTCCCTCCCACCCTCCCTATCCCACCCCTCTAGGTGGTCACAAAGCACCCAGCTGATCTCCCTGTGCTATGCAGCTGCTTCCCACTAGCTATCTATTTTACATTTGGTAGTGTATATATGTCCATGCCACTCTCTCACTTCATCCCAGCTTACCCTTCCGTCTCCCTGTGTCCTCAAGTCCATCCTCTACGTCTGCGTCTTTATTCCTGTCATGCCCCTAGGTTCTTCAGAACCTTTTTTTTTTTAGATTCCATATATATGTGTTAGCATATGGTATTTGTTTTTCTCTTTCTGACTTACTTCACTCTGTATGACAGTCTCTAGGTCCATCCACCTCACTACAAATAACTCAATTTCGTTTCTTTTTGAGGGCTGAGTAATATTCCATTGTATATATGTGCCACATCTTTATGGGATATCTCTTTGTTTTAATCTGTCTTTTGTGTTGTCTACCTGTGAAGGTAACAAGACAAAATGTCTTGGGAATGACTTTCTTTCCCCTGGGAGTGGAGTTGGGTGGAGAGGGACCTGTTCTAATTTATTTCCAGCCTGTATCCAGTGGTGTATTGGAGTTGGCTTGCATCAGCTCATGACAACCAGTTGTGCACATCGCTTCCCAACTCCAAGCTTATGTTCAGTGACAAGTTCATGTACAGTGATTGGTAGCTTGAAATTAGCCATGGTTGGAGTATTTATCCCGTAGAAATTAGCAAAGGCAACAAATCAGGCCTCCTCACCCCTCAAGCTGGTAGTTAAACATTTACCAGCATATGACTACCTGTTTCACAATAATTCTTGATCAAAAAATTTATCTAAGTACTTGTCTAGTATGCCTCTAGTACTTTGTGAACATGGTCAAAAAGTGATTACTAGAAGCCACATATCGATATCTGTATATCTGTCTGTCTATCTATTTGCAGATTAGAGTCTGGAAGATATAAAACCAGACCTACGAAATCAGGCAAGTAAGAATTATAATGTAAGTGGGAAGGATCATCTGCAACTCTGACACTTCATCTTTAAAACTATGTTAGTAGTTTTAGTGGACCTAGGATAGCTGCTGTTCAATTGAGCAGGTAGGTATTAGATACTGAGAATGAGTTAGATGTTTATAAGAGCCTTTTTTAAGGTAAATGAGCCATTTGAGGTGCTCCATATTTGGATACAAAAGGTAACACTGGAAAGAATGAACCTGATTCTATTTTGACAGCATTTGTCTTCAAACCTCAGATTATGTATGACAGGCAACATGTCCAGAACACTTTCTTATTCTGATGTTTGTATTATTGTGTCTCTGACATTCCTATAAACGAGAGCTCCTCTGCAAACAATATCAAGTTGCTACAGTATTCTCCAGAGCAAATCACATATTATTTCTTCCAGTTTTATTGAGATATAATTGACATTTAATGTTGTATAAGTTTGAGATATACAATGTGATGATTTGATACACATATATATTGCAAAATGATTCATAATAAGGTTGATTAACACATCCATCACCTTATGTAATTACCATTTCTTTTATGTGATAACATTTAAGATCTACTCTCTTACCAACTTTCAAGTGTATAATACAGTTTCATTACCTATAGTCACCATGCTGTACATTTGATTCTGGAACTTATTCATCTTATAACATTAAGTTTGTACCTTTGACCAACATCTCCCCATTTTCCTCACCCCAAAGCCCCTGACAACCATCATTCTACTCTCTGTTCTATGAGTTCGACTTTTTCAGGTTCCAAATATAAGTGCCTCATAAAACCTACCCAAGGACAAACTCACCTGATTTTTAAAATTTAAAACAAATAATTTAAATGTTCTTCACTTTTATATGATGGCCAGTTAAAGAATAAAGAAGAAAGGGGAAGGAAAGAAAGAAGACAATGTTGGATAAGGAATGAGGGAGGTGTATGAAGAGACGGTAGAAAAAGGTTCTTCTTAAAAGAAGCAGTTGTTTTCTACTAAAGCACAGAGATTAAAGTTACCATTTCTACTGTGTAACATCACCTAGAACTAAAGAAATTAGAGCTATTATTATTAGGAAAGTGGAGTTGCAGAAAAGGTTAAAGGAATCGGGTTGTTTACCCTAAAAAAGAAAAGACTGGGAAGAGGTGGCATGATTTCTGTCTTTATCTCAAAGGCTTAAAAGACAGAGGAATTAGATGTCTATTATATGGCAGAAGCTATAGGGAAAGAAAGTTTGTCTCAACATAGGTGAGCATGGAATGTGATGACTACTTTCAGGAGGTAGTGAGCGTACTCTTCAGATGGGGCTTTGATTTAGGTGACTTTTAAGGTCTACCTGACCCAGTGGTATGTGGACTGTTAAAGGAATCTGGTGTATTTTCTTTCACTATTCATAAAAGATGGTGTGGGAAGCTTTTGTTGTCTTGCCTTAATCTTCTGGAATGTGGACCATGATGTTGTATGAACTGTATGATGACTAGTGTAATGTGGGGCTTCTTCAGTAGGAACTGGTAGTTTAAGACCGGCCACAGCATTGATGTTACGGTCATCTTCCATTCTTGTGAGTCCATTTGTAATGGCTAAAGACTAAGAATAAAAATAGCAAATTCATGTATTGAATTTCTGTTTAGCTTTCTATTCCCAACACTAATTATTTGTTTCACTGAAGGCTTTTGCCTAGATTAGAAACCTAACTAAATAAAATATCTCTGAATATCTCAAGTTCTTTTATTTCACAGCAGTGAATTAAATATGCTTTCATATTCTAATGGTACAAATGAAGACAGAATAGGGTGAGTAAGGGTAATTTAGGTGGAGAAATCAGCTTTCAAATTGGGCTCTAAAGTGTATTAAAATGCGTTGTGTAAGAAGTCTATACAAAAATACATTTTAATATGTTAATGCTCACAGATTTCATTATATTATCATTTAAGTTGTTGGGAGAGCTTAATAGGTCACAGCTGATGCTATGCTACCTCATACTCATTTTCTTACCAAGTCCTCAACTGCTGAAGAAAAGGAGTTACTTGTGATACGGATATTTTACTGTCATCCCTTCATATAAAAGTAAGAAATTTCAGGGTTAGGGATAACTCATTCAGGAATCTATGTTTACTGATGAGGTTTTAAAGAAAGTCATACCAAGTGGAGGGGGATGCACTTAAGCAGGAGGGTTATTAAAAACCATTAAAATGTTAATCTAGCTTTTAAAAGCAATGCTTTTATCTCTAAGTATAAAGAGGGTGTTTGCTTATTCATTATCTATTCATTCTAAATAGAATAAATCAATTGGGAGTTAAAAAAGTAGGAACTCATCTTTTCCAATCTGTAAAGGAAATGGCTGAATAAATTAGCTACAAAAGCCAATATTTTAGTTTCTTTTCATATTAACGGGGCTTGAATTTAAAACAAAAAACCTTACCTTAGATTTGTAAGATTCAAAGATATGTTCACTTAATTTAGCATGTAGATAATTTTGCTCTAAATAAAAATAGCATAAATGCTCATTGTTTGGTGAGAAACAATCAACAAAATGAAAAGGCAACCTATGGAATGGGAAAAAATATTTGCAAATCATATATCTGTTAAGGGGTTAATCCCCCAAATATATAATGAACTGATGCAACTCAATAGCAATATATATATATATATATATATATATATATATATATATATATACACACAATTTAAAAATGGGCAAAAGAACTGAATAGACATTTTTCCAGAAATGTGCAAATGACAATATACCTGACATAACTAGTCGTCAGGGAAATGCAAATCAAAACCACAGTGAGATGCCACCTCACACCTGTTAGAATGGCTGTCATCAAGAAGACAAGAAGTAATAATTGTTGGTGAGGCTGCAGAGATAAAGAAACTGGTGTGCATCGTTGGTGGGAAAGTAAATTGGTTCAACCACTATGAAAAGCAGTATGGAGGTTCCTCAGAAAATTAAAAATAGAACTACCTTTTGATCCAGAAATCCCGCTTCTGGATATATATCCAAAGGAAATAAAATCAGAGTCTTGAAGAGATATCTATCTGCATTCCCATGATCATTGCTGCATTATTCACAATAGCCAAGATATGGAAACAACCTAAGTGTCTGCTAACACTGATGGATAAAGAAGATGTGATATATATATTATATATATATACATATTTATAACATATATAATATATATACATATAATTCAGCAATGAGAAAGAAGGAAATCCTTCCATTTGGAACAATGTGGGTATATTTGAGGGCATTATGCTAAGTGAAATAAATCAGAAAAAGACAAATACTGTATGATCTCACTTATATGTGGAATCTTAAAAAGATAAACTCATAAAACAGAGTAGAATGGTGGTTTCCAGGGGCTGGGCCAGGTGGGGGCAGGAATGGGAAGATGTTGGTCAAAGGGTAAACAATTCCAGTTATAAGACGAATAAGTTCTAGAGATCTAATATACAGCATGGTGACTGTCGTCAGTGATACTGTATCATACACTTGAATTTTGCTAGGAGAGTAGATCTTAAATGTTCTCACCACAAAAAGAAATGGTATTTATGTGAGGTTATGGAGGTGTTAACTGATGCTACTTTGGTAATCATTTCACAATATATAAGTGCATCAAATCAACATGTTGAACACCTTAAACTTACACGATGTTATATGTCAATTATGTCTCAATAAATCTGGGGGGAGATTTTTAAATAAATAAATTTTTAAAAGTAATAAAAAGGTCATTGTGAGCTAAGGTAGCTGAAGAAAACTTTTTGAAAAAGGTAGGACTTGAACAAGATGGTGAAGGAAAACTGGAACTCAAGGAAAAGAATGGAATTCTCTGCATTGTTAATAAATAGTGTTAAGGTGCAGAAGCAGAAATGGAAATACTGTCATATGAGGGAGGCAGTAAGTGCAGCAGTTTGTTTAGGGGGCAAGAATTTCATATTAGGGAGTAGTGGTTGAGGATGTTGAAACACACTAGGTTCAGATCGTAAAGCTCCTTAATACCAAGATAAAGCCACTGTGAGCAGTAGGGAACCACTGATGGTTTCTGAGTGGGGAGACGAGGACATGTTCAAAGGGATATTTTTCAAGAGAGTGTTTTGCTAGCAGTGTAGAAAATGTTTTAGAGGCAGAGAGAGCAGCTAGAAAGCTCTTGCCTTAACCCAACTGTGAGGCAAAAAAGGCCTAGTATGGGGCACTATTAGCACTGCGAAAACATGCAATAGAGATTAGATTTGGTGACCCTGATAGATTTTAGGGCATAGGAATGGCTCCCAGTCACTCAGATTTGAAACCCTGAAATGATCATGCTTTTGACACCAATAAGATAGTGGCCTTAATTCCATATATTTCCAAGTGATCATGAAAGGATTTATTTCAGTTAGCTTTGATACATAAAATAAAAAATTCATCATTCAGTTTCATGATGAAGCTGAAAACTAATCTTAAAATGTAACATATAAATCACTGCTTTAATTGTATACGTACATATCTTCTAAAAGTAAATCCTGCATCTAAGTTGTAAAGAATATGTATTAAGGTTAAATCAAACAAGTACGCATTCTTTTTTCTTTTTCCCTCCAAGTGCTTTATTTATTTTATCTTTTTATGCAACAGGTTCTTATTAGTTATCAATTTTATACATATTAGTGTATATATGTCAATCCCAATTTCCCAATTCATCACACCACCACCGTCCCCACCACCACTTTCCCCGCTTGGTGTCCATACGTTTGTTCTCTACATCTGTGTCTCCATTTCTGCCCTGCAAACTAGTTCATCTGTACCATTTTTCTAGGTTCCACATATATGTGTTAATATACGATATTTGCTTTTCTCTTTCTGACTTCATTCTGTGCGACAGTTTCTAGATTCATCTGCGTCTCTACAAATGACCCAATTTCATTCCTTTTTATGGCAGAGTAATATTCCATTGTATATATGTACCACATCTTCTTTATCCATTTGTCTGTTGTTGGGCATTTAGGTTGCTTACATGACCTAGCTATTGTAAATAGTGCTGCAGTGAACATTGGGGTGCATGTGTCTTTTTGAATTATGGTTTTCTCTGGGTATATGCCCAGTAGTGGGATTGCTGGATCATATGGTAATTCTATTTCTCGTTTTTTAAGTTACCTCCATACTGTTCTCCATAGAGGCTGTGTCAATTTACATTCCCACCAACAGTGCAAGAGGGTTCCCTTTTCTCCACACCCTCTCCAGCCTTTGTTGTTTGTAGATTTTCTGATGATGCCCATTCTAACTGGTGTGAGGTGATACCTCACTGTAGTTTAGATTTGCATTTCTCTAATTAGTGATGTTGAGCAGCTTTTCATGTGCTTCTTGTTCATCTGTAGGTCTTCTTTGGAGAAATGTTTATTTAGGTCTTCTACCCATTTTTGGAGTGGGTTGTTTGTTTTTTTGATATTGAGCTGTATGAGGGGCTTGTATAATTTGGAGATTAATCTTTTGTCTGTTGTTTCGTTTGGAAATATTTTCTCCCATTCTGAGGGTTGACATTTCGTCTTGTTTGTAGTTTCCTTTTCTTTGCAAAAGCTTTTAAGTTTCATTAGGTCCCATTTGTTTATTTTTGTTTTTATTTCCATTACTCCAGGAGGTGGATCAAAAAGGATCTTGCTGTGATTTATGACATAGAGTGTTCTGCATATGTTTTCCTCTAAGAGTTTGATAGTTTCTGGCCTTACATTTAGGTCTTTAATCCATTTTGAGTTTATTTTTGTGTATGGTGTTAGGGAGTGTTCTAATTTCATTCTTTTACATGTAGCTCTCCAATTTTCCCAGCACCACTTATTGAAGAGACTGTCTTTTCTCCATTGTATATCTTTGCCTTCTTTGTCATAGATTAGTTGACCATAGGTGCGTGGGTTTATCTCTGGGCTTTCTATCCTGTTCCATTGATCTATATTTCTGTTTTTGTGCCAGTACCATATTGTATTGATTACTGTAGCTTTGTAGTGTAATCTGAAGTCAGGGAGTCTGAATCCTCCAGCTCCATTTTTTTCCCTCAAGACTCCTTTGGCTATTCGGGGTCTTTTGTTTCTCCATACATATTTTAAGATTTTTTGTTCTAGTTCTGAAAAAATGCCATTGGTAATTTGATAGGGATTGCATTGAAGCTGTAGTTTGCTTTGGGTAGTAGAGTCATTTTCACAATGTTCATTCTTCCAATCCGAGAACATGGTATATCTCTCCATCTGTTTGTATTATCTTTAATCTTTTTCATCAGTGTTTCATAGTTTTCTGCATACAGGTCTTTTGTCTCCCTAGGTAGGTTTATTCCTAGGCATTTTAATCTTTTTCTGGCAATGGTAAATGGGAGTGTTTCCTTAATTTCCCTTTCAGATTTTTCATCATTAGTGTATAGGAATACAAGAGATTTCTGTGCAATAATTTTGTATCCTGCAACTTTACCAAATTCATTAATTAGCTCTAGTAGTTTCCTGGTGACATCTTTAGGATTCTCTATGTATAGTGTCATGTCATCTGCAAACAGTGACAGTTTTACTTCTTCTTTTCCAATTTATATTCCTTTTTCTTTTCTGATTGCCATGGCTAGGACTTCCAAAACTACATTGAATAATAGTGTTGAGAGTGGGCATCCTTGTCTTGTTCCTGATCTTAGAGGAAATGCTTTCAGTTTTTCACCATTGAGAATGTTGTTTGCTGTGGGTTTGTCATATATGGCCTTTATTATGTTGAGGTAGGTTCGCTCTATGCCTACTTTCTGGAGGGTTTTTTTTATCATAAATCGGTGTTGAATTTTGTTGAAAGCTTTTTCTGCATCTATTGAGATGATCATATGGTTTTTAATTCTTCAATTTGTTAATATGGTGTATCACATTGATTTGTGTATATTGAAGAATCCTTGCATCCCTGGGATAAATCCCAATTGATCATGGTGTATGATCCTTTTAATGTATTGTTGAATTCTGTTTGCTAGTATTATGTTGAGGATTTTTGCATCTATATTCATCAGTGATATTGGTCTGTAATTTTCTTTTTTGTAGTATCTTTGTCTGGTTTTGCGATCATGGTGATTTTGGCCTCATAGAACGAGTTTGGGAGTGTTCCTTCCTCTGCAATTTTTTGGAAGAGTTTGAGAAGGATGGGTGTTAGCTATTCTATAAATGTTTGATAGAATTCCCTTGTGAAGCCATCTGGTCCTGGACTTTTGTTTGTAGGAAGATTTTAATCACAGTTTCAATTTCATTACTTGTGATTGGTCTGTTCATATTTTCTGTTTCTTTTGGTTCAGTCTTGGAAGGTTATACCTTTCTAAGAATTTGTCCATTTCTTCCAGGTTTTCCATTTTATTGGCATAGAGTTGCTTGTAGTAGTCTTGTAGGATGCTTTGTATTTCTGTGATGTCTGTTGTACCTTCTCCTTTTTCATTTCTAATTTTATTGATTTGAGTCCTCTCCCTCTTTTTCTTGATGAGTCTGGGTAAAGGTTTATCAGTCCTGTTTATCTTCTCAAAGAACCAGCGTTTAGTTTTATTGATCTTTGCTATTGTTTTCTTTGTTTCTGTTTCATTTATTTCTGCCCTGATTTTTATGATTTCTTTCCTTCTACTAACTTTGGGTTTTGTTTGTTCTTCTTTCTCTAGTTCCTTTAGGTGTAATATTAGATTGTTTATTTGAGATTTTTCTTGTTTCTTGAGGTAGGATTGTATTGTTATAAACTTCCCTCTTAGAACTGCTTTTGCTGCATCCCATAAGTTTTGGATCGTCATCTTTTCATTGTCATTTGTCTCTAGGTATTGATTTCCTCTTTGATTTCTTCAGTGACCTCTTGGTTATTTAGTAATGTATTGTTCAGCCTCCATGTGTTTGTGTTTTTTACATTTTTTTCCCTGTAATTGATTTCTAATCTCATAGCGTTGTGGTCAGAAAAGATGCTTGATGTGATTTCAATTTTCTTAAATTTATTGAGGCTTGATTTGTGACCCAAGATGTGATCTATCCTGGAGAATGTTCCATGCGCACTTGAGAAGAAAGTGTAATCTGCTGTTTTTGGATGGAATGTCCTATAAATATCAATTAAATCTATCTGGTCTATAGTGTTTCATTTACATCTTATGCTTCCTTATTAGTTTCCTGTTTGGATGATCTGTCCATTGGTGTAAGTGAGGTGTTAAAGCCCCCCACTTTTATTGTGCTACTGTCGATTTCCTCTTTTATAGCTGTTAGCAGTTGCCTTACGTATTGAGGTGCTCCTATGTTGGGTGCACATATATTTATAATTGTTATATCTTCTTCTTGGATTGATCCCTTGATCATTATGTAGTGTCCTTCCTTGTCTCTTGTAACATTTTTTTATTTTAAAGTCTCTTTTATCTGACATGAGTATTGTTACTCCAGCTTTCTTTCTTGATTTCCATTTGCCTGGAATATCTTTTTCCATCCCCTCACTTTCAGTCTCTATGTTTCCCTAGGTCTGAAGTGGGTTTCTTTTAGACAGCATATATGTGGGTCTTGTTTTTGTATCCATTCAGTGAGCCTGTGTCTTTTGATTGGAGCATTTAATCCATTCATGTTTAAGGTAATTATCGATATGCATGTTCCTATTGTCATTTTTTAAATTATTTGGGTTTGTTTTTGTAGGTCCTTTTCTTCTCTTGTGTTTCCCACTTAGAGTAGTTCCTTTAGCATTTGTTGTAGAGCTGGTTTGGTGGTGCTGAATTCTCTTAGCTTTTGCTTGTCTGTAAAGCTTTTGATTTCTCCATTGAATCTGAATGAGATCCTTGCCAGGTAGAGTAATCTTGGTTGTAGTTTCTTCCCTTTCATCACTTTAAATATGTCATGCCACTCCCTTCTGGCTTGCAGAGTTTCTGCTGAGAAATCAGCTGTTAACCTTATGGGAGTTCCCTTGTATGTTATTTGTCGTTTTTCCCTTGCTGCTTTCAATAATTTTTCTTTGTCTTTAATTTTTGCCAAGTGATTACTATGTGTCTCAGCGTGTTTCTCCTTGGGTTTCTCCTGCCTGGGACTCTCTGCACTACCTGGACTTTGGTGGCTATTTCCTTTCCCATGTTAGGGAATTTTTTACTATAATCTCTTCAAATATTTTCTCGGGTCCTTTCTCTCTCTCTTCTCCTTCTGGGACCCCTCTGATGAGAATGTTGTTGTATTTAATGTTGTCCCAGAGGTCTCTTAGGTTGTCTTCATTTCTTTTCATTCTTTTTTCTTTATTTTGTTCTACAGCAGTGAATTCCACCATTCTGTCCTCCAGGTCACTTATCCATTCTTCTGCCTCAGTTATTATGCTATTGATTCCTTCTAGTGTATTTTTCATTTCAGTTATTGTATTGTTCATCTCTGTTTGTTTGTTCTTTAAAGCCCTCTGCCTTTTCATCTTGTCTGTCTTTCTGTGAATGTGGTTTTTGTTCCATAGGCTGCAGGATTGTAGTTCCTTTTGCTTCTGCTGTCTGCCCTCTGGTGGATGAGGCTATCTAAGAGGCTTGTGCAAGTCTCCTGATGGGAGGGTTTGGTGGTGGGTAGAGTTGGCTGTTGCTCTGGTGGGCAGAGCTCAGTAAAACTTTAATCCACTTGTCTGCTGTAGGGTGGGGCTGGGTTCCCTCCTTGTTGGTTGTTTGGTCTGAGGTGACCCAACACTGGAGCCTAGCCGAGCTCTTTCATGGGGCTAATGGCAGACTCTGAGAGGGCTCACACCAAGGAGTGCTTCCCAGAACTTCCGCTGCCAGTGTCCTTGTCCTCTCGGTGAGACACAGCCCCCCCGCCTCTGCGGGAGACCCTCCAACACTAGCAGGTGGTCTGGTTCAATCTCCTATGGGGTCACTGCTCCTTCCCCTGGGTCCCAATATGCCCACTACTTTGTGTGTGCCTTCTAAGAGTGGAGTCTCGGTTCCCCCCAATCCTGTCGAAGTCCTGTAATCAAATCCTGCTTGCCTTCAAAGTCTGATTCTCTAGGAATTCCTCCTCCCATTGCCAGACCCCCAGGTTGAGAAGCCTGACGTGGAGCTCAGAACCTTCACTCCAGTGGGGGGGACTTCTGTGGTATAAGTGTTCTCAAGTTTGTGAGTCACCAACCCAGCAGTTATGGGATTTGATTTTATTGTGATTGCACCCCCTCCTACCATCTCATTGTGGCTTCTCCTTTGTCTTTGGATGTGGGGTATCTTTTTTGGTGAGTTCCAGTGTCTTCCTGTTGATGATTGTTCTGCAGTTAGTTGTGATTCTCGTGCTCTCACAAGAGAGAGTGAGAGCATGTTCTTCTACTCCGCCATCTTGAACCAATCTCAGTATGCATTCTTTATAGAAATATTGATTAAATTGATTCTCCCTGATTAGTGATTTAAATTGACATGGTTTATTTCACTGATGCAAAGATTCTGTGCCCTCCATGGGTCTCTCTGGAAAGGCAAGGCAGCTCACTGACAGCAGGGACTGGAACATTGCCAATCCAGTCCCAGAGCTGAGCCCACTTTATCTAGAAATTAAAGCAAATAGAAAGTTTCCTGAGGGTCCGTGACAACAGAAAAATGTATGGGGTGTCATTTATGAACCATCACAGAGTTAAAAATCAGGAAGTCAATTATATATTTAGTTTCAATTGTTCTGTAATTGTATCATGTCAATTATATATTCAGTCATGTATTGTTGGCTATTGGTTTGTGTCAGTTACATAGTCTACCTTGTATTATTGGTAAGTTGTCTGTTTCACATGCATCAGATACAGAACTCCTAGATAAAATGGAGGCTCCCCAGGGATAGGGACTACACTTCTGTTTTGTTCCCCACCCCCCAACAGTGAATAGCATGAGACCTGGCACATGGCTAAATATTGATTTAGAATAAGGTATTTCATAATAGTTAAGTCTGGATCCATACACTATTGTGAACCTCTCTAGCACTTTGGATTCCACAACAGTACTGGAAATGTTGACTTATACCAGCAAGATGACTTTATGTTCCTTTTAGAGTTGTTTCCAGAGATACTGTTCATGTACAATCATGCAGGATACAAAGTACAAAGTAGAAATATATACTTATTAAGAAGAGAGGATCTGACTGATTAATGGTCATTTCTTGGCTTTTTCACTTGGGTCTGCCAGTTAAACTTGCTGAGCTCAGAGTTTCCCTACCTGAAAAATAGGACAATAATTCCTGCCTTGGCAACTGGTTGTGATGATTAAATACAATAACATGTCAGTGTCCTGGAAGCACCAGTTCCTTGGAGTAAGAACAGGTAACCCATTGTCCATCTTGTTGAAATGTGCTACAGGGATGACAATAAATCTCTCTTTATGACAAATCAATTCAGAAATTCTGGTTGTGAATTCTGGCAGTGTCCATGGCCAATACTAAGGTACTGTTAAGCTCTGAAATGCTGTGATTTAATTCTCATGATTCCTTTTCATATGTATTGTCATTTATAAACAAAATATTTTCACAAGTGTTATCTCATTTGACCTTCACGACTGAAAGAAATGCATTAAAAGCATTAACTTCTTTATTGAGTCCTTAATACATGATAAATGAATACATGTTCTCAATAAAACCACTGAGTACTGGTGATGCTGGCAATACATCAGTGAAAATACAGATGTACAGATGAAAATTCCTGCTGTCATAGAACTCACATTCTGGTGAATTGAACTCTGAGTGAAGAAACCTGGCTTCTAGTTCTGATGTAGCTACTAGCTCACTAGTTGTAAGAGGAAAATGTATGTGTGTTTATTTTCATGTATGCACATGTTCTTACCTAGATGCTTTCACAAGACCCTTATTGTCTCAAATAGAATACTGGTTTAATCCCACCCATTTTCAAAGTTTACAGAACTTGTCTTTAGAATGCATAGAATTTCTCTGGGCTCTGTTTGGTGGCACCTGTGGGCAGCACTTGGTAAAAAGTGCCTTGTCTCAAGGAGGGACCTGGGAACAGTTATTTACAGTGTGGATTTTTTCAGCATGTTATTTTAGACATCTGCCTTTCATTTTGATTTTCATTTTGTTTAAATTTTGAATTTAATGCAGAGTAGTGTGGAGGCTCTGAATTGTTTGCTTTCTTTCTGTGTAATAAGGCTGTGCCATCCAATTATTGCAGCTCCTTAAAGAATCTCAATTGAATGAAATAATTCTTTTCTAAGTGTTTTCTCACCTCTCTTCTTTAGCCTCACATCCTCCCTGGGAATTTTGGGCCTGTTATTATGCTTGCTTTTTGACAGTAGGAGGAACTAAAGTATAAAGAAAATAAATAGGTACGCCAATATTCTCTGGGATTAAAAAGCAGTGTTACTCTTAGACTTGTGATTTGTTCATTACAGTAGGTTTTCCCAACTCAGCCGCCAGAGATCAACCACACCAGGAGAGAAAGCTACAGTTGTGCTGCACTTGGAATCAAAGTACTTGGCCTCTGGTCCTAGTTCTACCTCTTTTATGACCTTGGACAAGCAGTTAAGCTCTCTGGGTTTCTGAAAATATACAATAAATGATAGGCTTTTCTTGACACTCTCTCTTTAGGTATCTTTCCCTAATCTTATCTTCTTTCCTCTGATTTTCTTTTACTCTCAACTTTTCTTACTCCTATTTCTTGTCCTCCTGAGACTTGTTGTCTCTTGTAGCCCTGACTCTGATCTTCTTTAGCCTTCCCCTCCTCCTCTTGGTGTCATATTGCCCTATGTAATATTTGCTGATCTGTTTCTTACATCATCCTTGAATGAAGAGAAAAGAAGCCTAATTTGGCATCTTTACAAAGAATACGAGATCTTAACTGTCAAAAGAATATGAAACATTAAAGACAATGAAGATTAAAGGTCCTAACTAACTTGGTAAAGGTCTGTTTTACTTTAAGGAGCTAACAAAGAACTTTATTTAAATACATTTTCTAAAAGAAGCTATTGAGCTAGGGAAACTATATATTAATTTGGTGTGAGGGGATGCATGTATGTGTGTATATAATTTTAATTAAGTTTGGATGTTGTTTGGATCCTATGTGTAAATTATATGTACCAAATGAGTTATTGTTAGTCATTAATAGTGAATAGAATAGCTTCTGAGATGTGTTAGTCACTATTTACTGCGGCAGAATGCTAGAAATACTGATAGCATGAAACTCTACCTCCTAATTATTCCCAGGGTCCAATTCTGCCCTCTATCTAATCTTCACTAAGTCATAGCAACAAATATTTCAGTAAGTTATGGTTTAGATATCTGGTTGGAAGGGGATGGATTAATTGAACCACGTTAATGTTTTCTTTGAAGCTAGAGTTTTCCTTCTCTTATGTTCAGATGGGAATTTATCATACCAACCCAACCCCCTAAGAGATACTTTTTAATGCCTGGAAGGCAAGGGCAAGGAGCACAGAGGCTTTCTTCCTACATAACTCAGGAGTTTACTATCTTGGGACCCTATGAAGAAAATGAGAATCATGTTACTGTGCTGTGGATAGCCAAGAAAGTGGGAAGCTGGCTGTATGATACTGCTAGTTTCCTCTCCAAGTTGCGTGTGTGTGTGTGTGTGTGTGTGTGTGTGTGTGTGTGTGTGTGTGTGTTAGAGGTGGGTTCGAAGAATCTAAGCAGCCCAGAGACATGGCTAGGCAACACTAATTACCTTGCTTAGAGGTGTGGATGACTTTTGCTGACAGCATGTGAACTCAAACACTCTTACCCCTCACTGCTAGTCTCTTCAATCTAGGCTATGTTAAAATTGCTACTAGCTCGGTGCTTTGTGACCACCTAGAGGGGTGGGAAAGGGAGAGTGGGAGGGAGATGCAAGAGGGAGGGGATATGGGGATATATGTATACATATAGCTGATTCACTTTGTTATATAGCAGAAACTAACACAACATTGTAAAGCAATTATACTCCAATAAAGATGTTTTTTAAAATGCTACTAGCTAAGGAATAGAGCTGTAAGTGAATACCTGAAACCGGTGGAGTGTTTGGATTTGTCTATAAGATTACTATGCTAAATATATGAATTGCAGTTTTTAACACCAGACATAAGGGAATGTTATCAATAATGAGACCCTGAAATGCAGACAGCTTCTATTTCAAGTAGGATTCTTTCTTACACACTTACGGGAAGGAACCAATCCCATGGCACATGGCCTACAGGTGATATATGGAAGGAAAGGGAAAATGAAAGGGGAAGTCATATTGGGAGATGACACTGGAAAGGTAAACTATGTAAGCCTTATCTTTGAAGACTGCGAATGCCAGGCTGAGTGATCTAAAATATATTGTTTACATATATAGTTAGAGCAAGTCTCGTTGTGATCTGGACTATATGGGGGTAGAAGAGTGTATCCTTAGGGTTTAAACAAACCTCGCTTTGAATTTCTCTTTCTCACACTTACTATAGGACCACTGCTATGTTGCTGCTTCTTTAATGTGTCTCACTATTCTCCTTTGTAGAATATAGATAATAGTAATTTCTCTTGCATAGTTGTTAATATTAAATGTTGTAAATATTATGTGAGATAATGTATATAAAGTTCAGTGCCTGGCATGTTGTAGGTACTCAAATAGTGGCTGTTATGAGTAGTCCTTGGACTTTGTATTACAGCCCTTTGGTTCTGGTTTGTTCATAGAGTTTTGGAAGAAGCAAATGAGGTTGCTCTGTTGAGCCATTATGTCATTCCTAATTTGTAGAGCAGTTGATAAACTTCATTTGTGTTATTTCATTTGATCTTCACAATGAACCTTAGAACTTGTTAGGACTGTTTTACACATGAGAAAACTAAGGCCTAGAGGAGAAATGAATTGCTTAAGGTGACATAATAATGTCAGAGATAACACTAGAATCCAGAGATCCTAATGCTCAATTCAGTGCTCTTTTCATTGCACCATACTTCTCAAAACTGGAGCTTAGGTTACTTTTACTTTGATTTGTTTCTGCCAAGGCTATGGTAGACCATATTGCGTAGGTTTTAAAGTTAGAGCTATATGATTGGCACAAGATTAAGCAAGAACAGTAATTTACATACTAATGTATGTTATTTAATGTAAACCCACTAGAAAACCTCCACCTCCACATTTCTCCCCATTTTATCCTTGAAGACTAGCATTTATTAAAAATTAAAATAAATAAAAAGGCCTCTTACCCTTGAGACGAGCTTTTTGTAATTGTAATTTTTCTAAAAAATCCTAATTACAAAGCAATGCAGCTTTCAAGTAGTACAAGTATGATTCAATTTATAACTTGCAATCATTATCTTTCTCTGTCTAGAGAAGAAAACACACTGAAATTTTCTTCTTTTCAGAAATACCAAAGCGATGTTGATATATTTTCTTTCTTCCTTTTGATAGAGCCTCCTCTCATAGAATTATTTTATAATCCTGTTTAAAAGCCGGTTCCACCAATAACTGACTTTGAGTTCCCTGGGTTGCAATGTTTATTACTCCACTCTTATTTCTGCTCCTTCACATGCAGTAAACCAAACACCCTCATCATTCAGCCAAACAATGAGTACCTCCCGTGTGCTAAACACTGCATAAGATGCAAGTGTGATTAATACTGGAAAGTCTTGAAACTTAGGCACTGTGGGTATGGGTATTGGGGGATGGGGGCTGCAAATGCAGTGTGTGCAGTAGAAAGAGCAATGGATTTGGCATGAGGAAAACTGAGTTCAAGCTCCAGCATATCATATGAATCAGTTTCTTTATCTGTTAAATGAGGCCACTGAACTAATGTCTCTGTTTAGTGTCCTTTGGTCCAGTGTTGGCCCAAAATTTCTAGTTCGATATTTTAGGCTATTAAGCTATTAAGCTGGGGGTTAACCAACTCCTCCGAAGATTCCACAAATAAAGAAAAAACAGTATAAGTACAGCTGTCTGACTTTTCTGGTGATTTTCTGTTCAGGTTTCTTGTGAAACAGAGTTCCATGTTTCATAGATTCCAAGTCAAACACCCTGAAGTGAACAGTTGCCTTTGCCCCATCTGGGCACAGGAATGGTCCTACAATTTTAATTATATTATGACTTTTATTTTTGCTTTTTATTCCTAGTAGAAATAATGTTCTGGATGTGACAGGAAAGTGTTAGAACTTTTTGGTTTTTTAAGCAGAAATGTACTCCCTCCTCCAACAACAAAAAAGCTCCTTTCCATTTCCATTGTAATTTGAAAGGGTCATCTTTGTTTAGAGATTAGAGAGCCTTAGAATGCCATATGTAAAAGCTAATAGAGACTATATAGCTACTGAAGAAACTGAATCAATAATTAACCTTCCCAAACAGAAAGCACCAGGACCAGATTGATTCATTGGTGAGTTCGACCAAACATTTAAGGAAGAAATTGTACAATCTCTTCCAGAAAATTGAAGTAGAGGGAATACTTCCTAAACCGTTTTGTAAGGCCAGCATTATCCTAATAACAAAACCAGACAAAGACCAAGAAAGGAAAGCTACATACCTCTCATGAACATACATGCAGAAATCCTCAAAAATATTACCAAATCAATCCAATAATGTATCAAAAGAATTATATAACACAACCAAGTGGGATTTATTCCAAGTATGCAAGACTTTTTCAACATTTTAAATACAATTAATGTAATCCATCACATGAACAGGCTAGAGAAGAAAAATCATATGATCATATCAATAGGTGAAGAAAAAGCATTTGACAAAATCTAACACCATTTTTTTTGCCCTTGTTAGAAACTTTTTTTTTACATCTTTATTGCAGTATAATTGCTTTACAATGGTGTGTTAGTTTCTGCTTTATAACAAAGTAAATCAGTTATACATATACATATGTTCCCATATCTCTTCCCTCTTGCGTCTCCCTCCCTCCCACCCTCCCTATCCCACCCCTCTAGGTGGTCACAAAGCACCGAGCTGATCTCCCTGTGCTATGCGGCTGCTTCCCACTAGCTATCTATCTTACGTTTGGTAGTGTATATATGTCCATGCCACTCTCTCACTTTGTCACAGCTTACACTTCCCCCTCCCCATATCTTCAAGTCCATTCTCTAGTACGTCTGTGTCTTTATTCCTGTCTTACCCCTAGGTTCTTCATGACATTTTTTTTCTTAGATTCCATATATATGTGTTAGCATATGGTATTTGTCTTTTTCTTTCTGACTTACTTCACTCTGTATGACAGACTCTAGATCCATCCACCTCACTACAAATAACTCAATTTCATTTCTTTTTATGGCTGAGTAATATTCCATTGTATATTTGTGCCACATCTTCTTTATCCATTCATCCGATGATGGACACTTAGGTTGTTTCCATCTCCTGGCTATTGTAAATAGAGCTGCGATGAACATTGTGGTACATGACTCTTTCTGAATTATGGTTTTCTCAGGGTATATGCCCAGTAGTGGGATTGCTGGGTCATATGGTAGTTCTATTGGTAGTTTTTGAAGGAACCTCCATACTGTTCTCCATAGTGGCTGTACCAATTCACATTCCCATCAGCAGTGCAAGAGTGTTCCCTTTTCTCCACACCCTCTCCAGCATTTATTGTTTCTAGATTTTTTGATGATGGCCATTCTGACTGGTGTGAGATGATATCTCATTGTAGTTTTGATTTGCATTTCTCTAATGATTAATGATGTTGAGCATTCTTTCATGTGTTTGTTGGCAGTCTGTATATCTTCTTTGGAGAAACGTCTATTTAGGTCTTCTGCCCATTTTTGGATTGGGTTGTTTGTTTTTTTGTTATTGAGCTGCATGAGCTGCTTGTAAATTTTGGAGATTAATCCTTTGTCAGTTGCTTCATTTGCAAACATTTTCTCCCATTCTGAGAGTTGTCTTTTGGTCTTGTTTATGGTTTCCTTTGCTGTGCAAAACCTTTGAAGTTTCATTAGGTCGCATTTGTTTATTTTTGTTTTTATTTCCATTTCTCTAGAAAGTGGGTCAAAAAGGATCTTCCTGTGATTTATGTCATAGAGTGTTCTTCCTATGTTTTCCTCTAAGAGTTTGATAGTTTCTGGCCTTACATTTAGGTCTTTAATCCATTTTGAGCTTATTTTTGTGTATGGTGTTAGGGAGTGTTCTAATCTCATACTTTTACATGTACCTGTCCAGTTTTCCCAGCACCACTTATTGAAGAGGCTGTCCTGTCTCCACTGTACATTCCTGCCTCCTTTATCAAAGATAAGTTGACCATATGTGCGTGGGTTTATCTCTGGGCTTTCTATCCTGTTCCATTGATCTATCTTTCTGTTTTTGTGCCAGTATCATAGTGTCTTGATTACTGTAGCTTTGTAGTATAGTCTGAAGTCAGGGAGCCTGGTTCCTCCAGCTCCGTTTTTCATTCTCAAGATTGCTTTGGCTATTCGGGGTGTTTTGTGTTTCCATACAAATTGTGAAATTTTTTGTTCTAGTTCTGTGAAAAATGCCAGTGGTAGTTTGATAGGGATTGCATTGAATCTGTAGATTGCTTTGGGTAGTAGAGTCATTTTCACAACATTGATTCTTCCAGTCCAAGAACATGGTATATCTCTCCATCTATTTGTATCATCTTTAATTTCTTTCATCAGTGTCTTATAATTTTCTGCATACAGGTCTTTTGTCTCCTTAGGTAGGTTTATTCTTCCTAGATATTTTATTCTTTTTGTTGCAATGGTAAATGTGAGTGTTGTCTTTATTTCACTTTCAGATTTTTCATCATTAGTGTATAGGAATGCCAGAGATTTCTGTGCATTAATTTTGTATCCTGCAACTTTACCAAATTCATTGATTAGCTCTAGTAGTTTTTTGGTAGCATCTTTAGGATTCTCTGTGTATTAACATCGTTTTTTGATTAAAGAAAAACTCTTAGCAAGCTAGGAATATAGGGGAAATTCCTCAATTTGATAAACAACAACTACCAAAAATCTGCAGCTAACATCATAGCTAATGGTGACAAATTAGATGCTTTCCTAAGATGGGGAGCAAGACAAGCATGTCCACTCTCACCACTTCTATTAAACATTTTGCTGGAAAGTCCTAGATAATGTAGTAAGACAGAAAAAGGAAATAAAAGGTATTAGGAAGGAAGAAATAAAGCTATCTTTGTTTGCAGAAGACCTGATTGTTTACGTAGAAAATCCTAAAGAATCAGTGACAAAAAACTCTCTCGGAAATAAGGAGTGATTGTAGCATGGTTATAGGATACAAGGTTAATATACAAAGGTTAATTGCTTTCTTATATACTAGCAATTAATTATGAATTTTAAAACACAATACAATTTACATTAGCAACAAAAAATGAAATACTTGGGTATAAACCTAACAAAATATGTACAATGTGCAAAAATATGATCTATATGAGGAAAAAACAAAAGTCTGATGAAAGAGGTCAAAGAAGATCTAAATAAATGGAGAGATATTCAATGTACATGGATAGAAAGACTCAATATTATCAAGATGTCAGTTCTTCCCAACTTGATGTACAGAGTTAATCCAATCTCAATCAAACCCCAGTACGTTATTTGGAAGATGTCAACAAACACTCTAAAGTTTATATGAGAAGGTAAAAGAAACAGAATAGCCAACACAATATTGAAGGAGAAGAACAAAGCTAGAGGACTGACACTATCCAACTTCAAGACCTATCAGGACAGTGTGGTATTAGCAAGAGAATACACAAATAGATCAGTGGAACAGAATACACACACACACACAGATATAGCCAACTGATCTTTTACAAAGGAGCAAAGGCAATTCAATTGAGAAAGGATAGTCTTTTCAACAACTACTGGTGGAACAATGGGACATCCACGTGTAAAAAAGTGAATCTAGACACAGACATTACATCTTTTTCAAAAATTAACTCAAAATGCGTCATAGACCAAAATATAAAATGGAAACTATTAAACTTCTAGATGATGACAAAGTAGAAAATCTAGGTGACATTGTGTTTGATGATGACTTTTTAGATACAACACCAAAAGCATGAACCATTAAAGAAAAATTAGTAAGTTGGGCTTATTTATTTATTTATTGGCTGCATTGGGTCTTCATTGCTTCACACGAGCTTTCTCTAGTTGCAGTGAGCCAGGGCTACACTTTCTTGCGGTGCATGGGCTTCTCACTGTGGTGGCTTCTCTTGTTGCATAGCCTGGGTTCTAGGCATGCGGGCTTCAGTAGTTGTGGCACGCAGGCTCAGTAGTCATGGCTTATGGGCTCTAGAGCACAGCCTCAGTAGTTGTGGTGCATGGGCTTAGTTGCTCTGCGGTATGTGAGATCTTCCCGGACCAGGTATCAAACCCGTGTCCCCCACATTGGCAGGCAGATTCTTAACCACTGTGCCACCAGGGAAGTCCCTGGGCTCAGTTAAAACTTAGAACTTCTGCTCTGTGGAAGACACTATTAAAAGAATAAAAAGACAAACCACAGACCAGGAGGAGATATTTTCTGTTAAAGGACTGGTGTCCAAAATATATTTAAAAAAACTTTAAAAAGTAAACAGTAAGAAAACAACTTAATTTAAAAATGGGTAAAATATCTGAACAGAATATATACCAATGGCAAATAAGCATATGAAAAGATGCCAAACATCTTATATCATGAGGAAATTGCAAAATAAAACATTAATGAACACACCCACGTTCAGAGCAGTAGTATTCACAATAGCCAAGAGGTGGAAGCAACCCAAATGTCCATCAATGGATGAGTGAATAAACAAAATGTGGTATATACATGCAATGGAATACTATGCAGCATCTGAAAAGGAAGGAAATCCGTCACATGCTACAACATTTATGAACCTTGAGGACATTAAGTGAAATAAGCCAATCACAAAAAGACAAATACAAGTCCAATTATATGAAATATCTAAAGTAGTCAAATTCGTAGATATAGAAAGTAGAATGATAGTTACCAGGGGCTGGGGGAAGGAGCAAAGAGAAATTGTTGTTTAATGAGTATAGAGTTTCAGTTCTGCAAGAAGGTTCTGGAGATCAGTTTCACAACAGTGTAAACATACTTAATACTATTGAACTGCACTTAAAATGGTTTAGATGGTACATTTTCTGATATGTTTCTTACCACAAAAAAGATCAGCTATTAAAAAACAACAATGAGATACCAGTATACAATATAATAGATACACCTATTAGAATGGCAAAAGTCCAAAACACTGACAATACCAAATGCTGACGAGGATGTGGAGCAACAGGAATTCATTGCTGGTGGAACTGAAAAATGGCACAACCACTTTGGAAGATAGTTTGACAGCTTCTTACAAAACTAAACATATTCTTACCATATGATCCAGTAATTGTGCCCCTTTGTATTTATCAAAGTGAGCTGAAAACTTATGTCCACACAAAAACCTGCACACAAGTGTTTATAGCAGATTTATCTATAATTGCCAAAACTTAGAAGCAACCAAGATGTCCCTCGATAGGTGAAGAATAAACACACCGTGGTACATCCACACAATAGAATATTATTCAGCAATAAAAAGAAATGAGCTATCAATCCATGGAAATTACTGAATATCAGATTAAAGAATAAAAGGAGCTCCTACGGAAAATACTAGAGGGAGGAAAGTTAGACTCATTATCTGAGGATTTGGTGCTCTCAAAAGTAGAAACCTTTCTGATGACACTTATGTAAGTTGGTTGCTTGAGATTTGCTCATCAGGTCTATAAGGAAGACTCATAAATGCCTCAGCAAACCCCTTAAATGCATATTGCTAAGTGAAAGAAGCCAATCTGAAAAGGCTACATGATTCTAACTATATGACATTCTGGAAAAGTCAAAACTATGGAAATAGTAAAAAGATCAATGATTGCCAGAAATTCAAGGGAAGAATGAACAGGTGGAGCACAGGGGATTTTTAGGGCAGTGAAACTATTCTGTGTTATACTGTAATGGTGGATCCATATCGTTATACATTTGCCAAAGCCCATAGAATGTACAGCACAAAGAGTGAACAGTAATGTAAACTATGCACTTTAGTTAATAATGTATCAACATTGACTCATAAGAAAGAAGAAAAACTATGTTAAATATTATTTATCTTCGAAAAATGATAGTACTGGCCCTACTTACTTGTCAGAGTGTGAGGAGGTACTAATGAGATTGAGGAGAGTGTCTTAGATTTGAGTTTGAACCCTTTCTCTGCTGTTTATTAGCTGTGTGATTTGGGCAAGTTATTTAACTTCTCTGAGATGTGGTTTGTGGGTTTTTTTTTTTAATGGAGTTAATTGTGGCTACCTTGCGGCATTATTGGGAGGATTATAAACAGGAATGGATAAAAAGAGATTTAGCATGAGGCCTGGTACAAAGTAAGTGCTCAGTATCCGATAGCCTTTGAAGCAAAAGATTGGAAACAACTGAAATGTCCATCAGTAGGGGACCAGCTAAATAAATTTTACTCTATGATCTATCCATGCAATAAATATTTTGCAGCTATAAAAAAGGATGAAACATTCTGAAAAAGACAAATCTGTAGGGACAGAAAACAGATCAGTTGTTACCAGGGACTTGCAGAAGGATTGCCTCCAAAGGGAGAGCAAAAGTCATTGTGTCAGTGTTCCAATTTCTCTATTCTTACCAACACTTATTTTCCTTTCTTTAAATTATAGCCATCCTAGTGGATGTGAAGTAGTATCTCATTGTAGTTTTGATTTGTATTTCTCTAATGACTAATGACATTGAGCATCTTTTCATTTTCTTGTGACCATTTGTATCTCTGGAAGAATGTCTATTCAGGTCCTTTGCCCAAGATTGTTTGTCTTTTTGTTGTTTAGTTGTAAGAGTTCTTTATATATTCTAGATACCAAACTTGATACATGATTTGCATATATTTCCTCCCATTTTGTGGATTGTGTTTTCACTTTCTTGATAGTGTCCATTGAGACACAAAAGTTTTTAATTTTGATGAAATCCAATTTATTTATTTTTTCTTTCATTGCTTATACTTTTGGTGTTATCTAAGAAACCAGTGTCAAACCGAAGGTCTTGAAGATTTATGCCTATGGTTTTCATCTAAGAGTTTTATAATTTTAGCTCTTACATTTAAGTTTTTGATCCATTTTTATTAAAAATTTTATATGGTATGAGGTAAGTGTACATCTTCATTCTTTTGCATGTTGCTATCCAGTTGTCCCAGCAGTATTTGTTGAAGAGACTATTCTTTCCTCATTGAATGGCCTCAGCACCCCTGTTGAACCCTAACCATAGATCTATGGGTTTACTTCTGAAATCTAAATTATGTTCCATTAATCTCTGTTTCATTTCCCATGCCTGTACCACACTGTTTTGTTTACCATAGTTTTGCAGTAAGTTTAGAAACTGGGAAGTGTGAGTTCTCCAAATTTGTTACTCTTTTTCAAGATTATTTTGGCTATTCTGAGTCCTTTACAATGAATTTTAGGATTACCTTCTCTATTTCTGCAAAAAGGTCACTGGGATTTTGATAAGGATTGCACTGATTCTGTAGATCTTTTCAGGAGTTCTGCTATCTTAACAATAGTAAGTCTTCCCATACATGAACACAGGATATCTTTCTATTTACTTAGGTCTTATTTAATTTCTTTCAACAGTGTTTTGTAGTTTTCAGTGCACATCTTGCACTTCCTTGGTTAAATCTATCCATAAGTATTTTATTCTTTTTGATACTATTGTAAATGAAATTGTTTCTTTTTTACTCATCACAATGTCCTTATTTTAAAAATTGGCAACAAGTTAACTGTTCTGTTATAAAGAAATAAACATACTGTAGTCTATTCAAAGGGTGGAATATTTTTCTGTATAACTTAATGACAGGAGGGAAATCTCTTGAGATATTGATAAGTGCAAAATCTTAGATACACTAAAATAACAATTTTAAGATGCATGTATGCATTCAACAAATACAATTAATTAACATGAAATTGTTTCCTAATTTCCTTGTAGAATTACTCATTGCCATTATATAAGAATACAGCTGATTTTTGTTTGTTGATTTTGTATGCTGCAACTTTGCTTAATTTGTTTATTAGCTCTAATGGTGTTTTGCAGGATTTTTTAGGATTTTCTACATAAAAGGTCATGTCATCTGTCAATGGAGATAGTTTTACTTCTTCCTTTGCAATTTGGCTGCCTTTTATTTCTTTTTCTTACCTAATACCTCAGGCTAAAACTGTTAGTACAGTGTTAAATAGAAGTTGTTCCTGATCTTAGGGGGAAAGCTCTCAGTCTCTCACCATTGAGTTTGATGCTCACTGTGGGTTTTTCACAAATGCCCTTTACCATGTTGAAGAAATTCTCTTCTGTTCCTAGCTTGTTGAGTGCTTTTATTTCAAAAGTTGTTAAATTTTGCCAAATGATTTTTTTGGCATCCATTGAGATGATCAAGTGATGTTTTTTCCTTCATTCAATTAATGTGGTATATTATATTGATGGATTTTGTATGTTGAACCATACTTTCATTCCTGGGATAAATCCCACTTGGTCATTCCTGGGATAAATCACACTTTCATTCCTGAGATAAATCCCAGCTGCTTTTAATATGCAGCTAGATTCTGCTTGCTTGAAGATTTTTGCAGCTATATTTATAAGCAATATTGATCTGTGGTTTTCTTGTGATACCTTTGGCTTTGGTATCAGGGTAATGCTGGCCTCATAGACTGAGTTAGGAAACATTCCCGCCTCTTCCATTTTTGGAAGAGTTTGAGGATAATTGGTGTTAACTCTTCTCTAAATGTTTGATAGACTTAATCAGTGAAACTATCTGGTCCTAGACTTTTCTTTTAGGAGGGTGTGGTTTTTTTTTGCGGTACGCAGGCCTCTCCCATTGCGGAGCACAGGCTCTGGACGCGCAGGCTCAGTGGCCATGGCTCACAGGCCCAGCTGCTCCGTGGCATGTGGGATCTTCCCGGACTGGGGCACGAACCCGTGTCCCCTGCATTGGCAGGTGGACTCTCAACCACTGCGCCACCAGGGAAGCCCTTTAGGAGGGTTTTGATTACTGATTCAATCTCTTTACTTGTTAAAGTTCTGTTCAGATTTTCTATTTCCATTTGACTCAATTTTGGTAGTTTGTGTTTCTAGGAATTTGTCTAGCTTATCTACTCTGTTGGCATACAATTGTTCATAATATTTCTTATAATCCTTTTCATTTCTGTAAGCTTGGTAGTAATGTTTCCACCCTCATTTCTGATTTTAGTAATTTGAGTCTTAGCTTCTTTTCCCCTAACCGGTCTAGCCAATGGTTTGTAAATTTTGTTGATCTTTTCAAAGAACCAACTTACAATTTCATAGATTCTCTTTATTGTTTTTCTATTCTCTATTTCATTTATCGGCACTCAATCTTTATTATTTCCTTCATTCTGCTTTCTTTGGGCTTAGTTTGCTATTCTTTTTCTAGCTCCTTAAGTTATAAATTTAAGTTATTGATTTGAGATTTTTCTTCTTTTTACATATAGGCATATACAGCTATAAATTTCCGTCTGAGCACTGTTTTCACTGCATCCCATAATTTTTGATATGTTATGGTTTTTTTCATCTCAAAGTATTTTCCAATTTCTCTTGTGATTTCTTCTTTGACCTACTGGTTATTTAAACATGTGTTGTTTAATATCTACTTTTGTGAGTTTCTAGTTATCTAATTTTGATTTCCAGTTTGGAAAAGATACTTTGTATGATTTCAGTCTTTTTGAGTTTATTGAGACTTGTTTTATGGCCTAATATATAGCCTAGCCTGGAGTGTTCCATGTGCACTTGAGAAAAATGTGTGTCCTGCTGTTGTTGGGTCTAGTGTTCTCTATATTTCTGTTAGGTCTTAATAGTTTATGGCTTTGTCCAAGTCCTCTATTTCTTCATTGATCTTCTGTTTAGTTGCTATACCCATTATTGAAAGTGGGATATTGAAGTCTCCAACTATTATTATAGAACTGTGTATTTCTCCCTTCAATTGTCAGTTTTTGCTTCATATATTTTGGGGTTCTGATGTTATATGTGTATATATTTATAATTATTATATTTTCTTGATGAACAGATTCTTTTATTGATATATAATGTTCTTTTACTGGGTTTGAGGAGTTTATTATTATTTTGGGCCAGCTAAATCCCCAGATTTGAGGAAGTATGTGCATGTGTGTGTGCGTTACTGGTCTGTGAGGTAAATAGCAAGGGGAGAGGGAACCACATGATCTTTAATTCCATGAGAGATCAGAAGCATTTTCTGTAGTAGCTCTGAAACCAGCATGAATTTGGATCATTAACTCCCTAGTCTAATAAAATCCTATAGCTGGGTTGAGAATGAGTCAGTGGTCTTATTGTGAAGGAGAGCCAGGCCTTCATTGAGGCCTTTGTGAAAATCTCCCTCTATGCACAAATAGCAATTGGAATCCAATCTATTTCACACTCAGCAACAAATATTCTTAGATCTACAGTATCACTATTCAATAAAATTAAAAAGCAGTGGCAACTTGAGGCTTTTCTTCATTGCTTTATTATTTCACTATCATCTTTTTCCTTTTTTTTCAGGTACTATTTTTTTTTAATCAGTTGCTAACATATGGGAATGTGCTTAACAAATTAAAGTTATGTTTAAAATTGTCTTTTCAGGCCTTGCAAAGTCATAATGAACAACTAAAATGGAAGAAATCATCAACAAATATTAATGTGAAGTTGGAAGAATTTCCTTTACTTCTTTTTCTTCCTCTGTTTATCTCCAACTATTTTATTTTCCCTTTTTTCTTTCCATCTTTCCTTTTTTTCCTCTTCATTTCCCCTTTTCTTTGCCATTCTCTCTCATCCAACTTTCTGTCTGGTTTCTCCTTTTCTGTATTATTCCATTTACCCTGTGACTGTTGCATTATTGAACACTGGCCATGAGACTAAGTACTTTAAGTTAGCATCAATAGGGATGTGTTAATAGAAGGAATAACCATAATTTTGTTTCTTTGTGGGGAAAATTGCAGAAATTAAAATTTAAAAATGTATACTCTATTGCCATCTAACTAGACCTTCTGTGTTGGCAGCAAATGTACTGGGGGAAAATAAAGGTTAAAAAAATTTTAACCTGGTAAGAAAATTATAGTAACCAAATGTTCACCTTGCTCTTTATGAAAATTATCTAAATACAAAGAAGGAAGCAAGACTCTGTCCTAAGAAACACCTTCTGCAAAAGCCCCTTTGGCTTCAAAGCCATGTATTTCAGGTAAAAACCAGAGTTTCTCAGGTTGTCTCTCACACTGACAGCTGGGCTTCTTGAAAGTCCTGATTGAGGGAAGAATGAAATATAAAAGCAGCTATTAGGTTTAAGTACAGTTAAATGTGGTGGTGGCAGAATAGACTTGTGTTCCTTTCCGAGTGAGGTACTCCTTATTTCTCTGCAGGTTGATAAGATTTGGAAATCTCCATTGAATTTTAGGTTTATTTTCCACCTTTATTATTTTAATCTTCCTTTAGGCTGTAGTCAGGCTGAAATTGGTTAGGAAGACTTTTGGCAGTTGAAATCTTTTACAAGATGGTGATCTTGCCCTTTAGTTTTGAGGTTGGTGTACTCTGTGAGAATATATTTATCACACACAGTCACTATCTTCGAAAGTGAGGGTGCACATCTTTCTCAGCCATCTCTTTCCTACAAAGCCATTGAAGTAATGTCAAGGTCTGAAGCTAGCACATTCTGGTCGTAGGGAGTCAAGTGTTATTTCCTTGAAGAGTTTGTCCTGACAAAGGACCTTCAAGGGTAGGGAGTAATAATATTGTGATTGCTCTGAGTGGCCCCAACTCTCTCTGGGAGGTAGGCATTACTGACTCTCAAATATTACCTCTCTATGTCTAGTGAACAGGAAGAGTGATATTTTGAAGGCACTTTGGTTTATTAGCAATGTGTCCTTCTTAGCCAGTGTGGTTGAGTGGCCATGGCTCACCAAGAATCAACATGTATCTTAACCATAGAAATACAAGTTTTGGTTCATTCTCGCTTCTTTTAAAAAAGTCTACCTAGAGGTGGCTTTCACGTTGCCCTCATTTCTTGTAGAACACACAGTTCTCCCCAGGAAGAGTTATATCATGCACAGTTTCATCCTGCTTCTTACTGAACCCATCTCTCTGGGATTGCTGGCAACTGGAACTCACATGGAACATTTTACTTCGAGCTTATGTTTGGTAAAACAGCTGGTATTGTGAAGCAAACCCACGGGAAGTTCCTAGGGTCTGTTCCTGCCTCCCGTGCAGCTAAGAAGGAGCTCAGAATGTGTAGATCTGAAAGGGCCTTTGGAGACCATCTGGTTCAACCTCTCATGGTTTGGATGGAAAATTCAGGCCCCAAGTTGAAAAGGAACTTCCTTAAGGTCACACAGTCAGATAATGATGGACCTCTGCCTTCAGAAGGCTGTTATTCCTCCCTAGTTGTATGTTAAGGAGGAATCTAACTGGTGTATCTGTTTAAACTAATGATGTGTGTGTGAATGTTTTCACATATTCCATATGGTTTAACTTTTAAAACTTTATTTTGAATTAATTTTATATTTACAGAAAAGTTGTGAAAGTTTTACAGAGAGTTCCCATACACTCCTCATCCAGTTTCTGCTAATGCTATTGTCTTACGCTACTATGGTACAATTACCAAAACCAACATTGGTATGTTACTATTAACTAAACTCCAAACTTCATTCAGATATCACCAATTTTCCCATTAATGTTTTTTTTTTTTAATGTCAGGATCCAGTCCAAGGTACATAATTGCGTTTAATCATCATGTGTCCTTAGTCTTCTCTGGTCTGTGGCAGTTTCTCAGTTTTTCCTTGTTTTTCATAAACTTAACATTTTTGGTAGAGTACTGGTCAGATGTTTTGCAGAATGTCCCTCAATCTGTGTTAGTCTGATGTTTTTCTCATGATCACACTGGGGCTATCGGTTTGAGAGAAGAATACCACAGAAATAAAGTGCCATTTTCATCACGTTATATCAGGGGTACATAATATCAGCAAGCGTTATCACTGGTAAGTATCACTACTTAACTTTGATCACTCCATTAACGTAGTGTTCGCCATGTTTGTCCAAAGTAGTTACTATTTTTTGCCTTTTCTTTCTCTGTTCTTTGGAAGTAACTCACTAAGTTCAGGCCACACTCAAGCTTGCCCTCCAGGAAGGAGGAGTATCTACACATATTATTTGGAATCATCTGTAAAGAATATCTGTGTCTTTTCCACCTTTATCTATGTATTCATTCATTCATTTATATGTGTATGGACTCACATATACTTATTTTATACTTTGAGTTTTAATCCAATACTATCTCATTTATTTTGTTGCTCCTGTATCCCTTTGAAATGGCCCCTTCCTTTTATCTTTTTAGTACTTCGTTATTTTCTGGTAGTACAAGATACTTCAGACTCATCTAGTATTTTCCCTTCCTTAGCCCTAGAATTAGGCATTTCTCCAAAGAACCCCAGTTCCTTTTATTGGAAAATTGTATTTTAGAAATGAAGGTATGGGAGCCAAAGAAATCTTGAGAAAGAACAAAGCTGAAAGTATCATGCTCTCTGATTTCAAACTATACTACAAAGCTACAGTAATCAAAACAGTATGGTACCAGCACAAAACAGACACACAAATCAATGGAACAGAATAGAGAGCCCAGCAATAAACCCAAGCTTATATGGTCAATTAATATATGATGAAAGAGGCAAGATATATATATATATATATATATATATATATATATGCACACATATATATGTGTATATACACATATATATGTATATATATGATATAATTATCTTCAATAAATGGTGTTGGGAAAACTTGACAGCTATATTAAAAAGAGTCAAACTGGACTACTTTCTCACACCATACACAAAAGTAAACTCAAAGTGGATTGAAGACTTCAATGTAAGACCTGAAACCATGAAATTCCTACAAGAAAACATAGGCAGTACATTCTTTGACATCAATCTTAGCAATATTTTTTTTGCTCTGTCTCCTCAGGCAAGGGCAACAAAAGCAAAAATAAGTAAGTGGGACTACGTCAAACTAAAAATCTTTTGCACAGTGAAGGAAACAATCAACAAAATGAAAAGACAGCCTAGTGAATGGGTGAAGATAGTTGCAAACAATATATCTCACAAGGGGTTAATATCTGAAATATATAAGAAACTCATACAACTCAACATCAAAAAAACGAACAACCCAATTTAAAAAATAGGCAGAGGACCTGAACAGACATTTTTCCAAAGAAGACATACAGATGGCCAAGAGACACATGAAAAGATGCTCAACATCACTTATCATCAGGGAAATGCAAATCAAAACCACAATGAGATATCACCCTACACTTGTCAGATTGGCTATTATCAAAACCACAATAAATAACAAATGTTGGTGAGGATGTGGAGAAAAGAGAACCCCTGTGCACTGTTGGTAGGATTGTAAATTGTTGCAGCCACGATGGAAAACAGTATGGAAGTTCCTCAAAAAGTACAAAGTAGAACTGCCATACGACCCAGCAATTTCACTTCTGGGTATTTACCTCAAGAAAACAAAAACATTAATTCAGAAAGATACATACACACCAGTGTTCATAGCAGCATTACTTACAATAGCCAAGGTATAGAAGCAACCTAAATGTTAATTGATAGATGAATAAAGAATGTGTAATATGTATGTATATATCATATATATACATACACAATGGAATATTACTCAGCCATAACAAAGAATGAAATATAAGGCTTTCCTGGTGGTGCAGTGGTTGAGAGTCCGCCTGTCAATGCAGGGAACACGGGTTTGTGCCCCGGTCTGGGAAGATCCCACATGCCGCGGAGCAGCTAGGCCTGTGAGCCATGGCCGCTGAGCCTGCACGTCCGGAGCCTGTGCTCCACAACGGGAGAGGCCACAACAGTGAGAGGCCCGCGTACCGCAAAAAAGAATGAAATCTTGTCGTTTGTGACAGCATGGATAGATCTAGAGGGTATCATGCTAAGTGAAATAAATCAAACAGAGGAAGGCAAATACTGTGTGCTCTCACTTATATGTGGAATCTAAAAAAGAAAATGAAACAAAAACAAGCTCATAGATAGAACAAATAGGTAGTTGCCAAAGATGAGGGGAGTATGGAGGGTGTGAAATAGGTGAAGGGGATTAATAGCTACAAACTTCGTTGTACAATAAATAAGCCTCGGGGATGTAATATATAGCATAAGGAGTCGATAATAATGTAATAACTTTGTATGGGGACAGTTGGTTACTAGACTTATCATGGTGATCATTTCATAATGTACACAAATGTCAAATCACTATGTAGTAACATCAGAAACTATCAATATTGTATGTCAACTATATTTCAGTTAAAAAAGAGAAAGAAATCAAGATCTGGAGTGATCATTGTTACTGAGTTGTTATTGATTCTAGGCTTTCTTAGTTGACAGGGCTAGGTAATATATGTTTGTATATTAACCCGTGTATACATGCATATCTATAGTTGTTTCTATATCTTCTCTCTATCTATGCATTTGTATATATATTACGCTAAGCATAAGTTCATACTGATGTCTTCAACTCTAATCTAGTACAGGGTTCATTCTAGCCTTCCTTTCTTGTTATCTGTAACTTCCCTCTCTAACAGTGAGTGACCTGGCTTTCACTGTCCACCATCCATTTATTTATTTGTTCAACCCCAGTATACGTGCAAAGTAGGGTCAGAATTGTTCACTCATACCCAATAAGAAACAAATGTACCAACTAGAGTACAGTGCTTATGTATGGTTCTTTTGTCTTTACCCTTATAGTTTCCAGTCAAAACACAATTTTCCAAAGTCAACTTCATACCCCCACCCAGTGCAGTTTTGTCATACATTTGTAACACAGTTAGATTCATTTGTCACGTCTGCATTTCATCAGTTATCTCTTGACATCTGGTTGATTTTTTAATGTGCATACACTAAGGCTCATTCTCTGTGAATTACAGTTCTATAGGTTTTGACAAATGCATAGTATCATGTGCTCACCACCCCAGAGCCATAAAGAAGAGTTCTATCACCTCAAAATTCTTCTGTGTATCCCCTTGGTTATCAACCAGCCCCCCTTTTTCCAACACCCGGAAACTACTGGTGGGAATTCCATCCTTATGGTTTTACCTTTTCCAGAGTGTCATATGAATATAATCATACATCATGTAGCCTTTGTGTATGCCTTCTGTCTCTTAGCAAAATGCATTTAAGGCTTACCCATGTTGTTGTGTGAATCAGTAGTTCTTTCAAATAGTTCCTCTTTATCACCAAATAATATTCCATTGTAAAGATGTTTATCCATTCTCCTATTGAAAGAAATCTTGATTGTTTATAGCTTTTAGAAATTATGGATAAAGTTTCTATAAACATCACATGCAGGTTTTTGTGTGGACATAAGTTTTCAATTCACTTGGGTATATACCTTGGAGAGCATTTGCTGCTATGATTAAACTACTTTTAATTCAATCCCTTTCCAAGAAGTCCGACTGGAGGTTGTGAGTATGGTGCAGTGGGGTATCTGCTGCTGAGCTCATTGATTGCAGTAGTGGTCGCTTTCATAGCCTATTCTATATGGATGGAAAATGGAATATCCAAAGGATGTTTCCTCCCATGGGTACCAGAAAGATGAAATTTCTACAAATGACCACTAGATGGCAGGGTACTGGCCCCCTGGAAGTTGGAAATCTTTGGAAGATTCTGGGAGACTGTTAAAATTGTATCGTCCTCTCCTCTTTTCTTGATAAAGGGATATTTGAGCCAAAATCAGGAAATATAATCAAGATTTCTGGCTCCCAGCATGTACCTCCCTAATAATTCAGGAAGTTAGGCTTGGGTTTCATGTTGGCAAGCATTCCAACAGATAAACTTGTGTAATGATAAACTTTGGGTTAGATAACAAGTTTTGACCTGGAATGGGGTATGCAGCATTACATCATGTTTGTGTCCCTTGCTGACCTCTCTGCAAAGCAGAGGAAGCTTGGAACATTGATGCCTGGTTTCTAATGCCAACTATCTAGTGCTCAACCTCTCATAGCCTCCTATTCATGACATCAGTAAAATGAGGATAACACCTACCCATTCACATTTACAGGGTTGTTGATAGGGATCAACATAAGGTAAACAATATGAAGTATATTAAAGTACTTTATAAATTTAACATCATACAAATTTGAATTAAGTATTAGTGATCAGATTAGACAGAATATAAAATGCTACATGTGTTAGGTGGTATCACATGTTTAAAAATCGGTCTTGAAGATACAATCTGTTTTTCCTCCATCAGGAGAGGTAGATATTTAGTTCTTAAAGTGACCCAGCATTTTCCTCAGAACTTAGTAGGTAGGTAAGTTTTTCTTTTTGTTCTAGCAGTTGTACAAAATACATCAGCTTTTTTCCAGATTGAGCTAATTTTATAGAATACTTCCTCACCCTCACAAAATCCACATTATTTCAGTTTACCAAGTAAACACTGGCATATTCAGTAGATATTACTATTTGGGGTTTCATTTGGAATTCTTGATTGACTTTGGTCCTCTGGGCCGAGGTTATCCCCTTATGTTTGGTGTGTACCAGGGTCTAGCAAACCGCACCTTTAGATGTGGCTTCCTCCTTAGCCTAGAAATCATCTATAGTTTCTCTGGCTCAAAGCTCAAAGAAAGATTTGGCCTCTAAGGAGGAGGAGTGTACTCTTTCTCTTCACAGCAGCACAGAAACCAGCAGTCATCAAAGCACTGTGACCACAACTGTGCTCAGATTCTTTGAGACCTTGCCATTGTAGCTCAGTATTCCTCTCTCCCTAAAAAGAGGCAAACTGGGGTAAAGAGCATCTAGTCATTATAATCTTCTCAGCTTATTTATCTGCATTTGAGAAAGTCTTGACCCTTGAACTCCCCTGCCTTTCTGAGCCAAAAAGAAAATCCTCAAGTGTATGTGTGGGCCTATACATAAGAAGAAAGACTTGAAAGCATCTTTGGCATCTATCTTGTGGCCTGTGGCATGTGCAGTTGTTTGTAATAGAGTCAAACAGCTGTAAGATATTAGCTGACTTAGGAGGTCCAGTTCTGTCCCTTCATTTTACAATTGTGGAAATTGAGACCCAGACCAAAAAACAATAGCTCTGATTTGCTAGGTAAGTCTCACTTTATTACTGGTTATATTGAGTGAATCTTAACAGGAGCCAGAGTAGATACCAGGCAAGTAGAAAAGGGACTATGAAATGCCCATGGCTCCAGGCTCCAGTCTTTATCTTCCTAGTGAAAGGGGCGTAGCTTAACTGGAAATAGCTGATGCGATATAGGGCACGAGAAGGATGGCTGTGTGTGTGTGTGTGTGTGTGTGTGTGTGTGTGTAAACAACCTTGTTTTCAATTACCTACTTTCATTTTGCCTCTAAGTTCTGCATCTTACCACTTCCTCCTGTCAGAACTATTTAGTAAATATGTGCTTTTTTTGTTTGTAAAGGAAGGCAGAGTTAAAGAGTGTCATTAGTTTAACAATATTGTGTGCTCATCTGGCTAGGTGTGTATAGTTATATGGGGGCAGGTGCTGGATTCAGGATAATAGTATTTTCTTGAAACTGGAGCTTTTTAATAAGAGCAAATAATCTACCTTTTGTCTTGCAGAGCCCAGTTTTATTAACAGATATGAGATGCTGTGTGCCAGTGTGTACTTGAAAATATCTTTATAAGTAATTGAGCTGCCTCTTCCTCCTTTCTCACCAAAAATTCCCTTCTGTATATGATAAAAACTAATCTTGATGTGTTTAGCTGCCGTTTAGTGCTTTCTCAGAGGTATTTTCTATCTCTGGACAAGCCAAATTCTATCCCCCCACACTGTACAACTAACTCAACATTCTCCGCATAGACAAACAAGCTTCTTTTCTGAGTGATATAAATCTGTGAAAAACCCCAAACATTGTAATTAAAATGGACTTGCTGATGCCAAAATCAGAGCAGAAAGACCCTTTAGGAAGCTATTGCCAAGGATAAGATTGATTGTTACACAGGTGGGTGTCTGCCCACTTTCCCTGCTCAGTGGAAAACTTTGCCCAGCATAGCAAAGCAAAGCTCAGCCCAGGGCCTTGAAATTCACCCAATGATATTTTAATATTGGGGATAAAAGCAAGGTTGCAGCCTAATTCATTCATTTACTTTAGTGTTCTCTTTAAAACATATAACATATTTTATAAATGTTAAATTTCATGAAAGGGCAGGGGAATTCCCTGGCAGTCCAGTGGTTAGGATTCTGGGCTTTCACTGCCAGGGGCCCAGGTTCAATCCCCGGTCGGGGAACTAAGATCCTGCAAGCCACGTGGCACAGCCAGAAAAAAAAAATTTATGAAAGGGGATTTATTTCTTAAGTTTTATCTATTATCCTACCTAGGCACAATCTCTTCCCCCACCATTCGCAGAACACACAGGTTAGTTAGTGACACAGACTACACAGATGTATGGGTCCTTTGGGAGTTTAGAGCAAGGCAAGGTTATGTTGGCAATATCAGGTCAGAGAAGGCTATAAACTTTCCCTTCCATTCTTACCCAAATAATGATACTAAACAAATCCAGCCAGGGTCTTTCTCAAATCCACGTGTACAGTTTTATTTGTCAAGTATTAGACAGAATGGGGAAAACCATGCATAGTAGAACTAGTCATTCTTTAAAGTATAATATTTTCCTTGCCCATGCATTCTTGTAGAGTGTCAGTAGAGCCCTGGACACTCTATGACAGAAATGAGGTGTGCAAAATGGGGATAGGGAGAGATGACCTGAATAAACTTTGAATTTTTAAAGTTGTACTTCCCCTTTTTTTATGTGGGCTTCTGGACATACACTTACGGGCTGTCAAAGCTGAAAGAGACCTGACACCATTTTATCTACCTCTCCAAACTCAACAAAATTTATTGAGGGAGCAGTTTAGTGTAGTAGAAAAAGCTTGAGATTTGGAGAGAAGAATTGTGTTCCAGTTCCAGCTCAAGCACTAACTCCACTCTTGAGGAAGTCTTTTGATTTCTCTGAAACTCAGTTTCCTTATATGTAAAGTGGAAGTGATAATCCTCTTAACATTGTGAGACTGTATTGGTGATCCCCAAGTTCACCCCCAGGTTCACTGATGTGCTAGAAGGATTTGCAGGACTCACAAGTCATTATAGTCGGGCTACAGTTTATTACAGCAAAGGGATAAAAAGCAGGATCAATAAAGGAAAAAGGTACATCAGGCAGAAGTTGGAGGATACCAGGTATTAGCTTCCAAGAGTCCTCTCCCATTGGAGTCACACAGGACATACTAAATCCCCCAGAATGAACTGCAGAAACACATGCAAAATGTTTTGTGCCAGGGAAGTTTGCTTGAGCCTAAAAGTCCAGGGTATTTATTGGGGTAACTGCAGTGCTGATTGCAGTTACTGAAACTTCAGACCCCCCAGAAGGAAAGCAGGTGTTCACCATAAATCACATTTTTTACACAAAGTATCCACACAAGCTGGTATAATGTGGTTCAACACCTCAAGCATGCACAGTGCCCTAATCAGTTAGTAGCATAGGGGACATTCTAAGACCTTAGTTCCTAGTAGCCAGCCAAAGGCTAATCATACAAGTAGGCCCTTCTGAGAATGTACAAGATTTGAGTAACTCAAGGCTGCTGGGTTAATTCTTTACTCCACACATAGGTATCGAATTATTGTGAATTTAATGTACTATATATACATATATGATAAAGCAGTACATTATAAAATACATCAAATTATTAAATTATAATTAAATGTAAATAAATATCTCATAAGTGTTATATGACATATCATATATATGATAAGCAGTACATTAAATGCAAGGTATTATTATTATTACAAATGATTAATGAGGGCTAGAGCTGTCCTAGGGTGTGACTGAGCAGAGTAATAATGGACATTTGCAAGGCAGCTCCTCAGAGCAGTGAATGGGAGGCTGTGAAAATAATCCCACTGAAGAGTTTTCCTCTCTGATAGAGATAATTTTGTCACTAGAACCATTTTGTCCCTCCAGTTTGACACCGTACATTCTTATCATTAGCTACATATTTCTTGGGGTGGGGGGCGTGCACAAGCCAAATTGTTCCACCACCCACGATGGAGTTTTGGCAAGGAAGTGACCCTTCCAAGGAAGGTGTAGAATTGAGCCTCTGGAAAAAGGCATAGACAGGTGCTTCCTAAAAAACCCTGAGCAAGGCCCAGTAAAAGGCTGTGATTAATAATATGATGACTAATACCAACAGTGAATTTGAGTCTGAATTGAATTGAGATGAATTTATGTGAACCTGAATACTGTTGGAATATCATTTTGAGCTAAATACTGGACTAGATGCCCAGCCAAGCCCTGATCTTTTTTTTTTTTTCAAAAAAAAATGTGCCCTGAAAGAATGAAGAAAAAGACTATGGAAATGAAACTTGGGCACTGTGCATTAGAATGATTTCCTTGTGTAGAGGGAGAGGAGGAGGTTCATCCTGAGGAGGCACAGTTACTCACGCCTAAAACTGCCAAAAGCATTTACCAAAGGATAATCTGTATTATATGAACCCAGTTGGTGGTGGCAGCTAGTAGATTGGAGAACAACTTGGGGGAGAGTGGATCTTACAGATGGACAACAAGCCTCCTGATGGAGCTTTGGTGAGGGAGTTCATGTTAGAGTATTTTAGCTGCTGTCAGGCTCCTCCCCTGCTTTATACCTGCGTAGCTGCTGTAGCTCCCCCCACCAACTGCCCAAGAGCGGGACCTGAGGCAGTTGCCCTTATTCTGCATATAAGATAAAACCAGCTCGTTTGTATTGCTGGTATATTCTTTCACCCTTTGTCTTGGAGGTACCAGTGGTTCTCCTCAAATTGGCCGTCTGCTTCCAGAGTTACTGAGCATTATCTGAGGCTCTTTCTGAGCACCCTGCTCCAGGTGGCCTCGGAAAGTTTTCATGCACAATGTAATGTAGGCTCTTTTGCGTGCTGGCAGAAAAGGACAGAGAATATAGATGGAAGCCCTGCCATCAAGGGACCCCATTGCTTCTTCTGAAGTAAAGTATTTGGCGGGTTGTGCCTAAAGAATTAAGAGATTGAAGCACTCCTTGCTCCACTTCATCATTCCTTAGAGCAGCTTCTCCTACCACTCACCCCAGTTAAAATACTAGCCCTTGCACTGTATGGCATTTTCCATGTATTATTTCCTAACACTTTCCTATATATTTTTTGATCCTTAGAATATTTTTGTTCATGTTCCAAAGGCAAGTTCCAATGCTATTTTCTACACAGGGAAATTCAAACTTCCTCTGACCTCTTGAGGAACTTTCTATGATGCTCTATTGATATTTAACTACTTTTCCTATTTTTACTTCTAATTATTTATATACATATCTCATTTAATAGACCGTAAAATCCTCAATGGCAAGATCTAGATAGGATTCAACAACAGCTAGCATATAGTAGACAAGTAATGAATAATGGAGTAGAAATAGATTAAAACACAAACAAATACTTGAAGCTTAGATAACTTTGCCAAAGTCGTTTAGTCTATTTACTGGCAGACCTGGAACTTGAATTCAAAATTTCTCCTAATCCTCGACTACTATTTTAAATTTCAGCACACTGCTTCCATTATCCTGGCTGCTTACTGCAGATCACATTTACTCTTCATAAATGAGGGAGATCAGCAAAGTCTCTAATAGTTAGGAAAGGCTTTAAGGAGGAGGCAGACTTCGACATATGGGTATAATATCACTGGGTGTGATGCAGAGGGGAGGGTGTTCCAGATAGACCTAGCAGTGACATCACATAGGAAGATAAGAGGAAGAGAGAGCATGATCTGTGGAGTAATGAGGCCAAACCTAATAACGAGGGCAGCAGGAATTGTTTGGTGGCAGGCCTTGAAAGCCATGTAGAAATGTTGGGATGTGATATAGTAGGAAATAAGGCCCATGCAGGTGGCCTCATATGGGGGAATGGTGTGAGTAGGGGGCACTTAGGGTTTTCTGGTCTGCCGACCCTTTGGATTTAGAAAATGATGGCAGGGACCTAAATCTCTGAACCTCCTGCCTCCTGGCTTGTTCAACTCTGAATATGAAATATATTTTATTAAAATATTCTAAATTGCTAAGTAACATAATATGTTAGTTGCCAAATTTCCAAACCTAAGCTCTGAAGCAGCCCTCTTGCAAGTTTGAAAGAGTTTCAGAACTCTTTGTCTTGGTAATGAGGATTTTGCCTTGCCCAGGAGATGCTGCCAGCTCCTAGAGACCTCTCTCTGGCACAGTAAATTAGAGGAGTTTAAAGTAAATGGAGCTCCTGAGGGAGAGGTGCATCCTTAAACCACCCTCCCCTCAACCTTTTTAATCTCTGGATTTAGCAGAGAACACTGTCATTTAGCCACCATTTTGGTTCAGGGCACTCAAGTTCTTACCTACTGTTCAGGCTTTCAAATGTTCATGTCAATCTGGTTGGTTCCCTATATTGTGGAGACTTACAAAATTCTCAATTAGTCCATCCCTGCCCTGTCCTCAAGAATAGCAAGTGTCAATAAACCATTGGCCTCCACTAACAGAGCTATACCATATCCTGGTAAGAAGGTAAATATTAGTATAAATTTCATATACACCAAACCTGAGGCTTCTCTGTTGTTCTCGCTCCCTCTTCTCCTCATCTGCCTCTCTCTCCCTGTACTCTCCCTTTGACTCCCTCTTTCAAACATAATTCTTATAGTTTGCTGTTCAGTACCCATTGCATATTTGGCAGTGGACCAAAATACAAAGTTCCTGCTCTCATTTGTTCACACCACTAACTTCCTGATTCAGTTATCTCTGTAGGAGAGCCTAGGAACCTCTCCCAATGTTCCTTTCCAACCAATATGCTCTTATTCTTTCTTTGGGGAGCCATGGGGCTTCAGCAGAGTCTACTTTGCAGCTATTCCAAAAGGTGGCCTCTGAACACTAAAAGGAGAAGAAACAGAAGGTGGTAAGTGGGAGCTGGACCCTTGCAACAGAATTGTAGGAAAAGGAGCATTAGGAGTGATGACTTTTGGGCTTAGTTTTCTTTCAACTAACAATTGTCCAGCTTGTTCATATATTTCTCACACATTTATGTGTCTTTAAGGTAGGAGTATGGTTCATATTTGTGTCATGTGGCAGTGCCTAGCACACAGTTGATGCTCAGCTGAGTTACCAGACACCCCCTGTGCTGTACTCTCCCTTCCCTGCCCAACTTCTCTGTACCCTGGGTTTAGGCCTTGTTTCTTCCTCTTCCTATCTTGAGGCCTTGGGTAGGGTTATTAACTTCTCTGACTCTGAATTTGTTTCACCTTACACAAAAGAGAGCTAATACCTGTTTCATAGTTTTATTGCACAGATCAAACAAAATAACAGATATGAAATATTTTATAACCTATAAAATACTGTGAAAAATGTAAGGCAGTTTTATCAGATTAGTCAAGAAATGTTGAAAAGCACACAATTTTATCACATCTGTGAACCATGCTTCCAACTAGATTATGTTGTAGAGTTCCAGGCCTAATTATAGACCTAGGTTTGCTTAGGTTCAGCTCATTTGGACACTTTGGTTAAAGTTAATGTTAAGAAAGAAAAAAAATTCAACCTTTATCTGTGTTTGATACAAAGGCCAACAGCAATTACATCACTTGAATATAGTTAGATTTCATTTTCCTTTGGTATCTTGGTGAAATTCCCAAAAGAATGCCCAGGAGTAATTAAAGCAGACTGGCTCTGGCAATACGTTAAAGGCAATTAGTAAAATGTAACAAACTTAGATGAAATCTGAGTCTGTCTTCTCCCAGCCATTTCAAGTATAAACTATATAAATTTGGGTTCTAAATTTCCCAAAGAAAATATTTTTTTTTTGAATCAAGCAGCAAGGATCCCTTCTTGCATGCCCAGCTTTGTGCTATGGGCATGGTATGGTAGTAGATATAAAATCCTGAAAACCTGCTTTCCAGAAGCACGAATTCTGGTTGAATCCACAAAACATAGGTGGGAAAAAAGGTTGTTTTTTGTTATCGTTAGTGGTCTGGGCCTTGGAAGTTGAGGTTTAGAGAGGCAGAAAAGAAGGCGGCAAGGAAACCTTGTCTATGTTGGGACAGTAAGCATGCCAAGTGCTGTGCATGGTGCTAGCTAAGGCTGCTGAGGTATGGTGGAGCCAGATTATGAAAGTCCTTGAATTGAAAGCCTTGTAGAGGAGACTGGATTTGATCTGATAAGGAGTGATGACTCATTGTGAGTTCTTGAGCCAGGATATTGATAAGAGAATAGTGTTTTAAGAAGCAATGTGCAGGGTGAATTAGAGTAGAGACAGGCACGTACTATCAAAAACCCATTTGTTAGCTCCCTTTGTAGGATGGGATGATAGGCGTGAAGAATGACTATTGAAAACAAGATATGGCTAAAAAAAGAGAACAAGAACAATGGGTCATAACAGAAGGTCAGGTTATGTCTCATTTAACCAGTTAGAATTCTTGGTATCATAGGTGACTTTTGTGAAAAAACATGTCTGTCAGTTATAAACACATTTTTAACATTAACTGGTTATTTAACCTATAGGCTTAAAATATAGTGGGTTCCCAGAGTTGAATCAGTCAATGGTTCTGAAAAGAAATTAAGAACGTGCCACACAGGGAGGGAGAAGGGTAAGCTGGGACGAAGTGAGAGAGTAGCATTGACATATATACACTACCAAATGTAAAATAGATAGCTAGTGGAAAGCAGCTGCATAGCACAGGGAGATCAGCTGGGTGCTTTGTGACCACCTAGAGGGGTGGGATAGGGAGGGTGGGAGGGAGACGCAGGAGGGAGGGAACATGGAGATATATGTATACATATAGCTGATTCACTTTGTTATACAGCAGAAACTAACACAATATTGTAAAGCAATTATACTCCAATAAAGATGTTAAAAAATGTCTTTTTAAGTTTCTGTCATGTATGACACAATATTTCCTCAATAAAGAAAAAAAAGTACCACAGACAAACTGAACAAAAACACTAGCACAAGAGGACTGTAAATGAAGGGGAAATTACATGAAGATAAGAAAAAAAACATTGAAGTAGCAATTTGTTCTTAGTTATTCAGGAAAGTACTGTTCACCTTTTCTTGTTTTTGTTTTTGTTTTTTGCGGTACACGGGCCTCTCACTGTTGTGGCCTCTCCTGTTGCGGAGCACAGGCTCCGGATGCGCAGGCTCAGCGGCCATGGCTCACGGGCCTAGCGGCTCCGCGGCATGTGGGATCTTCCCGGACCGGGGCACGAACTCGTGTCCCCTGCATCGGCAGGCGGACTCTCAACCACTGTGCCACCAGGGAAGCCCCAGTACTGTTCACTTTTACACACACACACACACACACACACACACACACACACACACACACACGTCTCTTCCCTCTATTAAAATTTCTGTATGTGACCTGAACGTATTGTCCTAGAATGATGGTAATAGGCTGTGTGCCTTTGAGCAAGTTACTTAAACTCTCTGAGGAGCTTCAGTTTTCTCATTTATAAAATAGCAATTTTAATTCCTACCTATTTCACAGGGCTTTTGTAAGGGTTAAATGCAAAAAATATAAACCTTCTAGTACACAGTAAGTGATAGATAAATGTTAATACCCTTATCATTAGACATCATGAGGTGATAAGTCAGCTTAGTTTTTTGACTTACTTGCATTCATCTAAAGGCCGCCAAAATGTTTTTCAGCTTGCTGTTTAAGCAGTTGCAAATGTGTAGAATTTAACCTGGTCCCATCAGCAACTGCTTAAGTAGCAGCCTGGGTTTCAGTTCATATAACTTCCTACAGTTGGGTTGGGGTTATGTTGGGGGAGTGATCAGCAGCTAGCAAATCCAGTGTATATCTTATCCAGGGGAATTACTATATTTTTAACCTTAAAAAGTTGACTTATTCATTGCAATATAAGGTAATCCTACTCTCTACGAATGAAGTGAGACCACTCCTCAGGGTAACGTGATTCCAGTTTAACTGGTTCAAAACCTACATCCCTGTATTTCCCCATGAACCTTGACTATGGTATAGCTTCACTTGGCAGAGCTCAAGAGAGAATGAAAGATAGCATATGAGAGGTGTTGACAGCGAGAGCTGTTTATTGCCATTTACCTGCAAGTGCTGTCTGTGCCACTCGTTCAGGCATACTAGAACATGAACACTCTCCATTTATCTGCAGTACATGAAGAAATTTTGGCATGTCCATATTTTTGGAGAAATTCCCCTTCTGCTTGAATGGGTTTCCTTCTCTGTTCAACAGGGCCAGGATTTCATCTAAGATAGTACAAAGGCCACAAGGCCTTTTCCAGGTGAAGTACTCTGTACATCTTGCCCCCTTGTCCTTGATCACTTTTATGATTAAATAAATAAATAAGCAAGTAAATAAATATATAAAATATGTTTTCAGTATAAATAAATCTACAGAAAAGTGCCAAAGAACTCACTTAGCTGTAATTAAATATTTGGAAATCATTGGCTCTGAAGTACCACATAATCCTCCACAGTAATTTAGCAGATAATACAATGCTGAGCCTACTGTGCCTATTCCATCGAAATGGAATCAAATCACAAATTGCCTTATCACTCCAAAGCTTGTTGGTGACAAATGGTTTACAGCAGAGATTTTAGATAGTGTCAGCAGCTAGACCTGCCACCCTAAGGTAACAGGATTGAGCCCTAGTATATTCAAGCTGGGGGCAGAGGTAAGAAATAGCAACAGACTTTGTCCTGTTAACCCACTGGAAAAATTTTCAACTCTCCATACCCATTGAATGGAAAACTCTAGCTCCTTTGTCTCAATTCTTTATATTTCAAGAACCCAAGAATACCTCTCTGGCAGAGTGAGCTCAGTAATGAGCAAGGCATGAGCAAAATGACAGGCTCTAAACTGATTCTGTGACGTATTGCAAATGGCAAGGTGCCTTTTATTAGCTAATATCAGTGGGAGTTCTGAATTGTTAATTACTTGATCACATTTCAGACACTGTCTTTATAATACTGGCTTTCACCTTTTCAAGTCTGAGCATCCTGGCAAAAAAACACCAATTCAGACAAACTGTGGGGTAGGGTGGGGATGGGATTGCCCTATCTAAAGGTGGTACAATTATTTCAGAGCCGTTATAATATTTTGGAATATTTTGTGACCAGAAGAGGTGAATGATAGCACAAAACTAGTTGAAACAAGAAAATTGGGAAAATAGTTGGAGCAAAAGTGAAAAGGGGCCAGTAGGAGGTAGGACAAGAAGAGAGGAATAAAGAAAACATGGGTTAAGATAACAATCTCCTTTCTCACCCCAAAAACCTTGTCATAGGTGTCAAGATGCTGCTGCTTGTCTATAGTCTATAGGCAAGCCTAATAATGGACTTATTTCATCAAAGTATATAATGAGACTTTTATCTAGGTATATTATGAAAGCTAATTAAGCTGTCTCTGGCACTGGGAAAATATTAAAATGTGAGTGTGCAGATCTTCTCTTCTTTTTCTTCATCCTGCACCCCATGATAGCAGATGCTAGGAGGCATTATGTCATACCTCTCTCTCCTGTGATTCATAAGCTCGCTATTCCTGCTTTCTTACATATATCTTGGCCTTTAAATGAGGCTGCTTCCTTTGGGGACTAGTGAGTCCCGAGGAAACTTGGGTTAGGTAAAGAGGTAGCCAGATAAGGGAAGAGTCAGCAATTCCATCACATTCATCTTATTCTTAACTAATTCAAGAAAAGTACCTAATTCAAAATAACCTCAAACCTGTCACAATGGCTATTATCAAAAAGAACACAAATTACAAATGTTGGTGAAAATGTGGAGAAAAAGAAACACTTATACATTATGGGTGGGAACGTAAATTGGTATAGCCACTATGGAAAACAGTATGGAGGTTCCTCAAAAAACTAAAACTAGAACTACCATATGATCCAGCAATTCCACTCCTGGATATATATCCAGAAAAAATGAAAACACTAATTTGAAAAGATACATGCATGTATGTTCATAGCAGCACTATTCACAATAGCCAAGGTATGGAAGCACCCCAAGTGCCCATCAACAGATGAATGGATAAAGATATGGTATACATATACAATGGAATATTACTCAGCCATAAAAAGAAGGAAATTTTGCCATTTACAGCAACATGGATAGACTTGGAGGGCATTATGCTAAGTGAAATAAATCAGATAGCGAAAGACAAATACTATATGATATCACTTATATGTGGAGTCTAAAAAAATACTACAGGTCCTGAGGAGCTTCAAGGTGGCAGAAGAGTAAGGCACGGAGATCACCTTCCTCCCCACAAATACATCAGAAATACATCTACATGTGGAACAACTCCTACAGAACAACTACTGAACACTGGCAGAAGACCTCAGATCTCCCCAAAGGCAAGGAACTCCCCATGTACCTAGGTAGGGCAAAACAAAAAAAAACAGAGACAAAAGAATAGGGAGGGGACCTGCACCAGTGGGAGGGAGCTGTGATGGAGGAAAGGTTTCCACACACTAGAAAGCCCCTTCGTGGGTGGAGACTGCGGGTGGCGGAGGGGGAAAGCTTCAGAGCCGCGGAGGAGAGCACAGCAACAGGGGTGCGGAGAGCAAAGCGGAGAGATTCCTGCACAGAGGATCGGTGCCGACAGGCACTCACCAGCCCGAGAGGCTTGTCTGCTCACCCGCCAGGGCGGGCAGGGGCTGGGAGCTGAGGCTCAGGCTTCAGAGGTTGGATCCCAGGAAGAGGACTGGGGTTGGCTGCGTGAACACAGCCTGAAGGGGTTAGTGCACCACGGCTAGCCGGGAGGGAGTCCGGGGAAAAGTCTGGACCTGCCGAAGAAGCAAGAGACTTTTTCTTGCCTCTTTGTTTTCTGGTGCGCGAGGAGAGGGGATTAACAGCACCGCTTAAAGGAGCTCCAGAGACGGGCTTGAACCGCGTCTATCAGCGCGGACCCCAGAAACGGGCATGAGACGCTAAGGCTGCTACTGCAGCCACCAAGAAGCCTGTGTGCAAGCACAGGTCACTATCCACACCGCCCCTCCCGGGAGCCTGTGCAGCCCGCCACTGTCAGGGTCCCGTGATCCAGGGACAACTTCCCCGGGAGAACACACGGCGTGCCTCAGGCTGGTGCAACGTTATGAGGGGCTCTGCTGCCGCAGGCTCGCCCCGCATTCCGTACCCCTCCCTCCCCCTGGCCTGAGTGAGCCAGAGCCCCAGAATCAGCTGCTCCTTTAACCACATCCTGTCTGAGCGAGGAACAGACACCCTCAGGCGGCCTGCACGTAGTGGCAGGTCCAAATACAAAGCTGAACCCCGGGAGCTGTGCGAACAAAGAAGAGAAAGGGAAATTTCTCCCAGCAGCCTCAGGAGAAGCGGATTAAATCTCCACAACCATCTTGATGTACCCTGCATCTGTGGAATACCTGAATAGACAATGAATCATCCCAAATTGAGGAGGTGGACTTTGGGAGCAAAGATATATATGTTTTTTTCCCTTTTTCTCTTTTTTTGAGTGTGTATGTGTATGCTTCTGTGTGTGATTTTGTCTTTATAGCTTTGCTTTTACCATTTGTCTTAGGGTTCTGTCTCACCGTTTTCATGTTTTATTTTTATTACTTTTTAAGAAATTTTTCATAATAATTATTTTTTATTTTAATAACTTTATTTTATTTTACTTTATCTTCTTCTTTCTTTCTTTTCTACCTTTTATTCTGAGCCATGTGGATGAAAGGCCCTTGGTGCTCCAGCCAGGCAGCAAGCCTGTGCCTCTGAGGTGGGAGAGCCAAGTTCAGGACACTGGTCCACAAGAGACCGCCAACCTCCATGTAATATCAAATGGCAGAAATCTCCCAGAGATCTCCCTCTCAATGCCAAGACCCAGCTTCACTCAATGACAAGCAAGCTACGGTGCTGGACACCCTATGCCAAACAACTAGCAAGACAGGAGCACAACCCCATCCATTAGCAAAGAGGCTGCCTAAAATCATAATAAAGCCACAGACACCCCAAAACACACTACCAGCAGTGGACCTGCCCACCAGAAAGACAAGATCCAGCCTCATCCACCAGAACACAGGCACTAGTCCCCTCCACCAGGAAGCCTACACAACCCACTGAACCAACCTTAGCCACTGGCGACAGACACCAAAAACAATGGGAACTACAAACCTGCAGCCTGCGAAAAGGAGACCCCAAACACAGTAAGTTAAGCAAAGTGAGAAGACAGAGAAACACACAGCAGATGAAGGAGCAAGGCAAAAACCCACCAGACCTAACAAATAAAGAGGAAATAGGCAGTCTACCTGAAAAAGAATTTAGAATAATGATGGTAAAGATGATTCAAAATCTTGGAAATAGAATAGAGAAAATACAAGAAACGTTTAACAAGGACCTAGAAGAACTAAAGAGCAAATAAACAGAGATGAACAACACAATAAATGAAATTAAAAATTCTCCAGAAGGGATCAATAGCAGAATAACTGAGGCAGAAGAACAGATGAGTGACCTGGAAGATAAAATAGTGGAAATAACTACTGCAGAGCATAACAAAGAAAAAAGAATGAAAAGAATTTAGGACAGTCTCAGAGACCTCTGGGACAATATTAAATGCACCAACATGCGAATTATAGGGGTCCCAGAAGAAGAAGAAAAAAAGAAAGGGACTGAGAAAATATTTGAAGAGATTATAGTTGAAAATTTCCCTAATTTGGGAAAGGAAATAGTTAATCAATCCAGGAAGCACAGAGAGTCCCATAAAGGATAAATTCAAGGAGAAATACACCAAGACACATAATAATCAAACTATCAAAAATTAAATACAAAGAAAAAGTATTAAAAGCAGCATGGGAAAAACAACAAATAACACACAAGGGAATCCCCATAAGGTTAACAGCTGATCTTGCAACAGAAACTCTAAAAGTCAGAAGGGAGTGGCAGGACATATTTAAAATGATGAAGGAAAAACACCTACAACCAAGATTGCTCTACCCAGCAAGGATTGCATTCAGATTTGACAGAGAAATTAAAATCTTTACAGACAAGCAAAAGCTAAGAGAATTCAGCACCACCAAGCCAGCTTTACAACAAATGCTAAAGGAACTTCTCTCGGCAGGAGACACAAGAGAAGGAAAAGACCTACAATAACAAACGCAAAGCAATTAGGAAAATGGGAATAGGAACATACATATCGATAATTAGCTTAAATGTAAATGGATTAAATGCTCCAAGGAAAAGACATAGACAGGCTTATTGGTTACAAAAAGAAGACCCGTATATATGCTGTCTACAAGAAACCCACTTCAGACATAGGGACACATACAGACTGAAAGTGAGGGGATGGAAAAAGATATTCCATGCAAATGGAAATCAAAAGAAAGCTGGAGTAGCAATTCTCATATCAGACAAAATAGACTTTAAAATAAAGACTATTACAAGGGACAAAAAAGGACACTACATAATGATCAAGGGATCAATCCAAGAAGAAGATATAACAATTGGCAATATTTATGCACCCAACATAGGAGCACCTCAATAGACAAGACAAATACAGCCATAAAAGGGGAAATTGACAGTAACACAATCATAGTAGGGGACGTTTAACACCCACATTCACCAATGGGCAGACCATCCAAAATGAAAATAAATAAGGAAACACAAGCTTTAAATGATACATTAAACAAGATGGACTTAATTGATTCTATCCAAAAACAACAGAATACACATTCTTCTCAACTGCTCGTGGAACATTCTCCAGGATAGATCATATCTTGCATCACAAATCAATCCTTGGTAAATTTAAGAAAATGGAAATCATATCAAGTATCTTTTCCGACCACTACACTATGAGACTAGATGTCAATTACAGGAAAAATTTGTAAAAAATACAAACACATGGAGGCTATAAATTACACTACTTAATAACCAAGAGATCACTGAAGAAATCAAAGAGGAAATCAAAACATACCTACAAACACATGACAATGGAGACATGACGACCCAAAACCTATGGGATGCAGCAAAAGCAGTTCTAAGAGGGAAGTTTATAGCAATACAATCCTACCTTAAGAAACAAGAAACATCTCAAATAAAGAACCTAACCTTACACCTAAAACAATTAGCGAAAGAGGAACAAAAACCCCTCAAAGTTAGCAGAAGGAAAGAAATCATAAAGACCAGATCAGAAATAAATGAAAAATAAATGAAGGAAATGATAGCAAAGATCAATAAAATTAAAGCTGGTTCTTTGAGAAGATAAACAAAATTGATAAACCATTAGCCAGACTCATCAAGAAAAAACGGGAGAAGACTCAAATCACTAGAATTAGAAATGAAAAAGGAGAAGTAACAAGTGACACTGCAGAAAAACAAAGGATCATGAGAGATTACTACAAGCAACTCTATGCCAATAAAATGGACAACCTGGAAGAAATGCACAAATTCTTATAAATGCACAACGTTCCGAGACTGAACCAGGAAGAAATAGAAAATCAGAACAGACCAATCACAAGGACTGAAGTTGAAGCTGTGATTAAAAATCTTCCAACAAACAAAAGCCCAGGACCAGATGGCTTCACAGGCGAATGCTACCAAACATTTAGAGAAGAGCTAACACCCGTCCTTCTCAAACTCTTCCAAAATATAGCAGAGGGAGGAACACTCCCAAACTCATTCTACGAGGCCACCATCACCCTGATACCAAAACCAGACAAAGATGTCACAAAGAAAGAAAATTACAGGTCAATATCACTGACGAACATAGATGCAAAAATCCTCAACAGAATACTAGCAAACAGAATCCAAAAGCCCAGTAAAAGGATCATACACCATGACCAAGAGGGATTTGTCCCAGGGATGCAAGGATTCTTCAGTATACACAAATCAATCAATGTGATACACCATATTAACAAATTGAAGGAGAAAAGCCATAGGATCATCTCAATAGATGCAGAGAAAGCTTTTGACAAAATTCAACACCCATTTATGATAAAAACCCTCCAGAAAGTAGGCATAGAGGGAACTTTCCTCAATATAATAAAGGCCATATATGACAATCCCACAGCCAACATTGTCCTCAGTGGTGAAAAACTGAAACCATTTCCACTAAATCAGGAACAAGACAAGGTTGCCCACTCTCACCACTATTATTTAACATAGTTTTGGAAGTTTTAGCCACAGCAATCAGAGAAGAAAAAGAAATAAAAAGAATGCAAATCAGAAAAGAAGAAGTAAATCTGTCACTGTTTGCAGATGACATGATACTATACCTAGAGAATCCTAAAGATGCTACCAGAATACTACTAGAGCTAATCAAAGAATTTGGTAAAGTAGCAAGATCCAAAATTAATGCACAGAAATCTCTTGCATTCCTATACACTAATGATGAAAAATCTGAAAGTGAAATTAACAAAACACTCCCATTTACCATTGCAACAAAAAGAATAAACTATCTAGGAATAAACCTACCTAAGGAGACAAAGACCTGTATGCAGAAAATTATAAGACACTGATGAAAGAATTTAAGGTGATACAAATAGATGGAGAGATATACCATGTTCTTGGATTGGAAGAATCAACATTGTGAAAATGACTCTACTACTCAAAGCAATGTACAGATTCAGCGCAATCCCCATCGAACTACCACTGGCATTTGTCACAGAACTAGAACAAAAAATTTCACAATTTGTATGGAAACACAAAAGACCCCAAATAGCCAAAGCAATCTTGAGAAAGAAAAACGGAGCTTGAGGAATCAGGCTCCCTGACTTCAGACTATACTGCAAATCTACAGTAATCAAGGCAGTATGGTACTGGCACAAAAACAGAAATATAGATCAACGGAACAGGATAGAAATCCCAGAGATCAACCCGTATATGTTCACCTTATCTTTGATAAAGGAGGCAAGAATATACAGTGGAGAAAAGATAGCCTCTCCATTAAGTGGTGCTGGGAAAACTGGACAGCTACATGTACAAGAATTAAATTAGAACAGTCCCTAACACCATACACAAAAATAAACTCAGAATGGCTTAAAGACCTAAATTTAAGGTCACACACTATTAAACTCTTAGAGGAAAACGTGCAGAACACTCTATGACATAAGTCACAGCAAGATCCTTTTTGACCCACCTCCTAGAGAAATGGAAATAAAAACAAAAATAAACAAATATGACCTAATGAAACTTCAAAGCTTTTGCACAGCAAAGGAAACCATAAAAAAGACCAAAAGGCAACACTCAGAATGGGCGAAAATATTTGCAAATGAATCAACTGACAAAGGATTAATCTCCAAAATATACAGGCAGCTCATGCAGCACAATATTAGAAATACAAACAACCCTATCCAAAAATGATCAGAAGACCTAAATAGACATTTCTCCAAAGAAGATATACAGATTGCCAACAAACGCATGAAAGAATGCTCAACATCATTAATCATTAGAGAAATGCAAATCAAAACTGCAATGAGATGTCATCTCACACCAGTCAGAATGGCCATCATCAAAAAATCTAGAAACAATAAATGCTGGAAAGGGTGTGGAGAAAAGGGAACCCTCTTCCACTGTTGCTGGGAATGTAAATTGATAGAGCCACTATGGAGAAAGGTATGGAGGTTCCCTAAATAACTAAAAGTAGAACTACCATATGACCCAGCAATCCCACTACTGGGCATATACCCTGAGAAAACCGTAATTCAAAAAGAGTCATGCACCAAAATGTTCATTGCAGCTCTATTTACAATAGCCAGGACATGGAAGCAACCTAAGTGTCCATCAACAGATGAATGGATAAAGAAGATTTGGCATATATATACAATGGAATATTACTCAGCCATAAAAAGAAACGAAACTGAGTTATTTGTAGTGAGGTGGATGGACCTAGAGTCTGTCATACCGAGTGAAGTACGTCAGAAAGAAAAAAACAGATACGGGATTCCAATGAATATATATGGAATCAAAAAAGAAAGGAAAAAAATGGTCATGAAGACCTAGGGGCAAGATGGGAATAAAGACGCAGACCTACTAGAGAATGGACTTGAGGATATGGGAGGGAGAAGGGTAAGCTGTGACAAAGTGAGAGAGTGCCATGGACATATATACACTACCAAACGTGAAATAGATAGCTAGTGGGAAGCAGCCGCATAGCACAGGGAGATCAGCTCAGTGCTTTGTGACCACCTGACGGGGTGGGATAGGGAGGGTGGGAGGGAGAGAGACACAAGAGGGAAGAGATATGGGGATATATGTATATGTAGATCTGATTCACTTTGTTATAAAGCAGAAACAAACATACCATTGTAAAGCAATTATACTCCAATAAAGATGTTAAAAAAATAATACAAACGAATGTATATATCAAAACAGAAAGAGACTCACAGATATAGGAAACAAGCTGATGGTTAGCAAAGGGGAGAGGGAAGGGGGAGGGACAAATTAGGGGCATGGGATTAAGAGATACAGACTACAATGTATGAAATAGATAAGCAATGAGGATATATTATATAACACAGGGAATTATAGCCATTATCTTTTAATTAGCTCTAATGGAGTATAATCTGTAAAAATAATGAATCACTGTGCTGTACACCTGAAACTAATATAATATTTTAAATCAACTATACTTCAATAAAAAGTACCTAAAATATCCAAAAGCTTTGGAGCATATTTTCAGGTGAACTATTGTCTTATTTCTTCACTAAGAATGTTTTATAGATTGTCATGACAGTATACTTACATACAGTAAGTGGCAACAGAGTGAATGATCCTCAGAATATTTATTAAAAATTGACTATAATTCATCTAGTCACCAAGGGTCTGATTTCTTTCAAGGTATCTAATGACCTATTAAGCATACTTACATCCATTATTTCTCTCATTTGAGTCCCCAGCAGCCCTGTTAAGTAGAAATGGCAGGGATATTCATCTTCCCTTTAGATGCTCACACATTAATAAAGGTGATAAAACCATGACTAGAAACCAGAGCCCTTGACTCCTAGTCCAGCATTCCTCTCAGCTACAGCCCTAACTCTTAGAATTCATCCTGAGTTGACTAGTATTAAAATACGACTTTGATCATGTCACTCCCCTACTGAAAAATGTACTGAAGAATGGATAACAGTCACGACTTCGGGGCCCACCCAGCCACATCTCAACAACTTTATTTTATTACTTCTCTGATCCTTAGTTTTTTCATGTGTAAACAGAGATGATGATACTTATTTTCCTGACTCACTGGGGGATAATTTTCAAGTGTCAGGATGAATGTGATAGTTCTACTAAACTGTCAAGCCCTCTATAGCCCTGTTATCATATTCACTTTATTCCTTAAGTTTAATTAGGACTGGTCATGGAAAAATAGTATATATGACTTTCTTAGCTGTGCAAGAGTCTGTTCTCAGATAAGACACTATTGTGTTGGGGGTCTTTTGTTAAGTTTGACCTGAAAAAAAATCTCAAGTAAATGCTAGCTCTTGATTTCAGATATTCTTCAGATTGGGAACCTACTGCAACCTCTTCTCTCCTTTCTTTATTTCCTTTCAAGGGATGTTTTATATGTAAAGAGTTCAACTGGATTGTTTAGAGCAGCATGTTACTGAATTGAAGTTGTCTAAGGGTGAGTCAGTCCACTTTTATGGTCCCATCAAAGACTGAACCCTGGCCCTCAGCCCAGGCATCTCGGAAGCTTGTGGTGAGGGGCAGGACTGTGAGCTTTGGAGTAACTCAGTGCTAGGTTTCAATCCTCATTCCCCTCCTGCTAGCTAGGTGGGCCTGAAAGAGTTACTTAACTTTCTTCTGAGTCTCAACTTTCTTATCTATTAAGGAGATTATAATATACATCTCATAAGACTGTTGTTTGAATTAAAATAGTAAATATATTTAAAGTACTTAGTAGAACACCACTCAGTAAATGTTAGTTTCTTTCTCTTCCCATACTGAACATAGGGTAACCAGGTGAGGTTGTGGATGGATCAGTGTAGAATCTCCCAGTCCTGGAGAAACTCTTGAGTGCATATCTTAGAGATGGGAGGGTTCCCAGAATCGTATCTGAATACTAATGACAGCATTATTATAGATATACATGCACAGCAAAGACATCATCTTTAACAGCTGTGTTTAGTTAAGTAACAGATTTAGAAAGCACAGACTTTAATCTATGTTTTCTCCTGGGATTTCATCACCATCCGATTTGGGTTTTTTTTTTTTTGGCTAAAAAGTGTAATTGTAGCTTGATTCTCCTACTCCCCTCCCCCACCAGACACATCCCAGCCATTCTCTCAAGAACTAGCTGCCTTTTAAAAATCTGAATAAGAAGCTGGATCAGCATTTAGAAAACATGAGGTAGTGGATACCTGAGGAGCTAAGGAGTTGAGGACTTTGGAATGAAAGCTTTAATGGCGTGTTGTTTTTTTTCCAGAAGGTCTTGTTTCCTTCATATCTGCAGGGAACAGATGACTCTAGGGATACTGCATCAAAGCTTGATTCCTCCTTGTTGCATAGCTGGTGAGGCAATAAGCAAGATAGAAACTGTCATTGAGTGAAAGAAGCTCAACAGAGCAGATAGTGGAAATAGAGGGTTTTCTCTTTCCCCAAGGAGAGGCTGGAAGGGAAAGGTAGCAGAGGCTTTTGTCATCAACTTTCTGGAGGTGGAAACCACTGGAGGCAAAAACCCTCTCTCATCCCTCTCCACCTAAAAACCCAAATGGATTCTGGATTTGACCTCAGGCTGTTTTGAGATTGACAGCATCAGCTTGTCAGGATGTGTGGGAAAGGCAAGATTCAGTCACCAGGATAGCACTAGTGGGGAGGGCCGAGAAGGTGGGGGGATAAAAGTAGAATTATACTAAGGCCATGTAAAACCATCCAGTCTGCAGCCATGGGGGAGCTCAGCTGCATGGCAGAGGACAAGGTTTTTACATTTATCTTAAACCATGTCCCACCACTTTCTACAGCCCCTCCTTCACTCAGCAATACTTTTCAGGCACCAAATAGATTGTAGGAACTTTATCATTCCTATTGCTATTAGTACCACAAAATATCTTAGAGATCAACAGGAAAGATGAAGGAAGGACCAGACTGCCCCATTCATGTAGTTCTCCTCTTCCAACCTGTTGAGTTGCTTCAAAGCTGGTTTCTGTGCCCCCTGCCTTGAACTACCCCCAGGATCCTGGGGATTCTACCTCCCAACTTAAGAGTATCCTGCCAGGAATTTTTTAAATGGTACTCTGGGGTGGGGAGGGAGAAGAAGATGAGAACTACTACTTTTGAGGACCCACTGTGAGCCAGGTGCTGTACTACTTTATGTATATTCATAAACCAGTTAACTCTCACAGTAACACTATGAGGTAACTATTACAGGTATCCCCCGCTGTTCAAAAGTTTGCTTTCCATCACTTCACTTTTATGAAAGACCTACATTAGTACCTGTTTTCACTAACCAAAGTAAATCCGAAGAGGATTTTTGCTTTTACTTAAAAAAGTGAAAATTGAGGGCTTCCCTGGTGGCGCAGTGGTTGAGAGTCCGCCTGCCGATGCAGGGGACACGGGTTCGTGCCCTGGTCCGGGAAGATCCCACATGCCGCAGAGCGGCTAGGCCCATGAGCCATGGCCAGTGAGCCTGCGCATCCGGAGCCTGTGCTCCTCAACGGGAGAGGCCACAACAGTGAGAGGCCCGCGTACCGCAAAAAAAAAAAAAAGTGAAAATCGAAAATAGTGCTCAGTGTTTGTTTGCAGAGAGCTGTTATAAGAGGCAGTGTGCACCCCAATAAGTGAGAGTGGCACCACCAAGCTTCTTTCCAGGAACTATACTCAGCATCTCAGTGTCAAGCCACCATAGTGTTGAACTATGTCTGTGAGCACCTGTGCTTTATCTTGATTTATTTTGTGTATCCATTAGCAAGATGTGTCCTAAGGTAATTGCTTCTTCACTTTACACCATTTTGGCTTATAAAAGGTTCCCTGGGGATGCTCTTCTTTCAGATAGTGGGGGAAACCTGTACTTTTGTTTGACAGATGAGGAAACTGGAACTTGGGGGGTTTGAAGGATGTCCTCAGAATCACATAGCTACTAAGTGGCAGAGCTGGGGGACTAGAAGCCAGCCTACTGACTTCATTCATTACTGATTAATTTATTTTCCTCATCCCTACTTCTATCCATCTCCAAAGGAAGATAGCACTATTTAAGTATTAGCTATTATTATTTTCACTATTATTATGATATTATGTACCACTTGCCTCTGGAACTGAAGTAGTTATAGAGAGAAAAGGGGAGAAAAAGAAATTAAACTAATATTTACTAAGCCCTGTACTAGGCACTGAGGGGACATATAACAGTAACTGGTAGCTACTTTTGGACTATAGCCCTAAGGTTGATTTGGGATCTTTGATTCCATAGACCAGATTTATTGAAATAAATCTGATCTGTGTAATCAGGGATTTCAAACTAACCAATTCTGATGCTAGCCACCACCACCATGCTGAAGCCATTCCCTAGGCCATAAAGCGTCTCTTGTCCTGTCAACACACAGGTGAGACCTGAAGATTGTGAACTGTCATGATTTACTGGGTGGCTGGGGCAAAGTACATTTGTTGTCTTGGAAACCCAGAGCAACCATGTGACACTAAGTAAAATTTATGAAATCAACATTAAGACATCTTTATTATAAATGTGCTAAAACATAAACAATTTGTTAAAGATATAGAGTATGCAGATGTGGGAGATGATGGAATATTATATAACAGGACCAGGGCTACATTGCTAGGCTAAGAGCAGGTTTGCTGGTTTTTTCCTTCTCTCTGCCTTTAATTCATCATTTCTGAAGAAGCTGTTAGTTTCTTTTCATAGTGTTGACATTTGATTTTCATTTTAATTTTCAGGATATGTTTGTGCTTAATTGGCACTGTGACAGGTTCACTGCATGTTGTTTGCCTTCTGCAAACCTTGATTGTAATTGAGTCTGGGCTAGAAGGGAAACTGAAGAGTACAGCAGGCAATAAAATCCAGCCAAGTGGAGTGTCATGTCATTGAGCTTTCAAACTCCAGGCGGAGCCCTGGAAAAATGTGGCAAAGCCTTCCTGGAGAAAACACCTTTTTTTAGGTTGGGAGGGGAGGTAGTGCCAATGTACTGAAGGCAGGAACCCTTATCTACCTAGGCCAATTTGCATGTATCTTATTTGCTTTGGAAAAACTGTCATGACTTTGGCTGAGAAAAAACTATAGATTGGTTCTTTAAGCTTTTATTTTTTAATAGCATTCCTCCAGTGCCCAAAGGGCCTTGGTTCCTGTGAGAGTCTCTCTGTCCTTTATAAAATCTTGACTCAACATGACTTGAGTCCCTGGACAGGCCATGCTCCTTGCTGCTATGGGCCTATATCCAAGGTGGTACTTGGTGTCAGAGTGTGGGAATGTCTTCTGTTATTCCCTTTCTCACACACATGACTGGGTAGCTCGAATAGGATCCAGTTTTATTGGCTTTGCTGTATTTCTTTTATATATTTTTAACAGCTCCTTGAATTTGTTTCAGATTTTTACAAATGATTTCTTGCTGTCACATTGAATTATAAAGTATTAGAGTCATCTAGTCCAGCTTCTCCATCCAATGCTCAAATCTGTTCTTTAATGTTGCTGAATTTTTGCCCAGCCTCTGCTTGAATAGAGCTAGTGAGCTCACTTTTTTCCCTATGCCCCTCCGTCAGCATCGATTTCATCTTTGCACACCTCTGTTGATTCATATATTGAACTATATAGTCTTCCTCCCTCAAGTTACTTCCCATTGTGGTCTGACTAAACAAATTTAGAAGATACAAACTATTATATATAGGATGGATAAACAACAAGGTCCTACTGTATAGCACAGGGAACTGTATTCAATATCCTGTGATTAACCATAATGAAAAAGAATATATATATATATATGTCTATAACTGAGTCACTTTGCTGTACAGCAGAATTTAAATGCAACATTGTAAATCAAGTATACTTCAATAAAATTTTTTTAAAAAGATACCTGAGAGACTTCCCTGGTGGTCCAGTGGTTAAGAATCTGCCTTCCAATGCAGGGGACACGGGTTCAGTCCCTGGTTAGGGAACTAAGATTCCACATGCCGCAGGGCAACTGAGCCTGCACACTTTAGAGCCCGCACACCGCAACTACTGAGCTTGCGTGCTCTGGATTCTGTGCACCACAACTACAGATCCCATGTGCCACAACTACTGAGCCTGTGCGCTCTGGAGCCCGCGTGCCACAACTAAAGAGAAGCCTGCGCACCGCAAAGAAGAGCCCACGTGCTGCAATGAAAGATCTCGCATGCTGCAATGCAGATCCGCGTGCAGCAACTAAGACCTGATGCAGCCAAATAAATAAATATTAAATTTAAAAAAAGACACCTGAATGCCAGTGGGTAGGAAATAGAAAAAAAATTTTAGTTTCACTTTTTTGTGATATCTCTTCAGGTATTTGAAGACAGAAAACACATTGCTTGAATTTTCTTCCCTGAGTTTAACATCAGTGTTGAGTCCCCTTGTTCTGGACTTTTTCCTCTAAATGAGTTCCTATTTGTCTCATCCCTTATCAAAGATGATTAGAACATACTTTTGTTCCCTTTCTGACACCATAAAGACATCAAGTATCCCCTGTTCAATTCCTTATTTTTATCTCTATAGAATAATCATTTTTTAAATGTTAGGTCATTAGCACTGACAGATGATTTTAATTAAAACACATACCCTCAACCTCTCCTTCCCACCAACCCTCCTCCCTCCGCAGGAGACAAACATTCTAATTTGGCATGACATTATCTGGCCTAACAGTGCCTGACATATGAAGTGCCTAAAAGGTCATCTTTTGTTGTTTTAGCCTTCTGGAGTAGTTGAATTAAGTTCAAACTCAGGATGTTTTTGAAATCTTAAATCTCTCTGGGGATGTTTTTCATAACATCTTTGAACTGGATAACACTACAATAAATTATGTTGCACTGGATTAAAAGGTTATTTCCCTGTTGTGTCAAGCTAACAGAGAATGTGAAACCTCCCACTAGGCACTGAATGTCTTTGGTTATCAGTGCAGCAATCCTGTCTCCATTAGGTCTCTAACCCCCACTACTCAGTGAAAACTTTAGCCAGGAAACTACCCATTGAACTGAATCTTGAGTGGCAGCAGGAGTTACAGGAAGAGTCAGAAATAAAAAGAAGAGATAAGGGACTTCACAAACTGATAACCTGAGTCCAGGTAATAAAAGCCAAAGACTAATGGAAAACCATTATTTGGAGTCAAGAATAGGGAAGAAATCTCATATAAGACCAGAGCCAATCAAAAAATGGACAGTGACCAATAACAGGCAAAAAGGAATACCAGTAAGTTAGAATACTGAAGGATAGGACAAGAGCGTATGTTCCAGGAAGTGAAGATACCCACAATTAAAAGTGAGGTCACGGGCTTCCCTGGTGGCGCAGTGGTTGAGAGTCCGCCTGCCGATACAGGGGACACGGGTTCGTGCCCCGATCCGGGAGGATCCCACATGCCGCGGAGCGGCTAGGCCCGTGAACCATGGCCACTGAGCCTGCGTGTCCGGAGTTTGTGCTCTGCAACGGGAGAAGCCACAACAGTGAGAGGCCCACGTACAGGAAAAAAAAAAAGTGAGGTCACATACTCAAATTACAAATACTTTTGGTTATAATTTTCTTTGAAGATTTTCTAGGAAGTCAGGAATTTCTGCCAAGAGTTCTATAAAGTGCTAAGCCATGCATCCTAGGTTATTATAATTATAATATAATGAGAGCAAATAGGTTAAATGTGGTGGGTGCATACCATAGAGCATTATACAGCAGATAAAAGCAACAGATTAGATATATAGAAGTATGAATGGATCTTAACATGATTCATAGTAGAAATTAAGAATGAGATCTATAGTATGTATCATTTTCATAAAATTTTAAAATATACACATGAAACAATATGTTCTTTTAAAAGAACACATACAAAGATAGACATTTACCACATTAGAATGGTTACCTATGAAAGAGTGTAGGAATAAATGAATAATGGCAAGAAAGAACCTTTACTTTGATTACTGATGAATTGAGGAATATGATGACATCAATCCTCTTTGCCTGAGACCAATAAGATAAATAAAATGCTAGAAATACAAACAGAGAAGGTGACTAGATGATTGGGGGGTAAGCGTAACAGTTCTATCTAGCAGAACTTTCTTTGATAATGAAAATGTTCTGTATCTGTGCTGTCCAATATGGTAACCAGTAGCTGCATGTGATTACTTAGCACTTGAAATATGACTAGTGTGAGTAAGAGACTGACATTTAAATTTCATTTAATTTTAATTAATTTATATTTAGATTTAAATAACTACATGTGACTAGTGGCTGCTGTATTGGATGGCGCAGGTTAGAAGTTGCAAATGAACCCAGATATTGGCACAAAAAAGATAAATAGATGCTGTAGTTGCAGGCAACATTCCTTTTAAGAAACACTTGGCCCTACCAGTAGATGAGAAGATAGCAAAGGAACCTAAGAAAACCAGTATCACTAGGAAAGAACAGCACTTACCCTTGCCTTTTCCAGGACTTGTTTTTCTCATCAGTAGGTGAACCTCCAGAAGCCTGGCCCTGAGAGTTCTTACCTGCTGTGGACTTGGCTACTGGAATTGGCACAACTCCTGCAGAGCCGACTGCTGCTCTTCAGCAAATGTAGGCTTTGGAACTGCACATGCAATGGGTATTTCCTATATAGACTTTAATGAGCACAGTGTCCCAGAATGCCATCTTTATGGTTTTAGCCAGGATTGGCTTGAGCTGAGTGCTGTAGAAGATATCCCAAGAAGCCATTTCAGAGATTCTGTTGCTATGAGGGCTTTTTTGCTGCCTTGGCTATGAGTGACAGTAATGAATTGCCAGGGGCCAGAATAGAGAGATAATAGCAACAGATGATTGCTAGGCTGTTGCAGAACTCCAGCTAGAGTGGCAACATACCTATTCTTATATCCAGCCCCTCTTCTTTTCTAATGTATCCCCACCTTGTACCCCTATCCTTTCCCTTGTTCCCTTGGATAACCATTCCTGGCCCTATGTAGAAAATTAAAGGAATATAACAAAAATTCTCCTGATGGGATAGGGGTGCATGGTCTTGTGAATATATGGCATTGGGTAGCTGGGTGCCTTTGTGGGTTATTGGAATTTTTCCTTCCTATGTTAAATAAACTTCTATAGCCATTGTAACAGTACTTTTGTAAAGGGTCAAACTCATCTTAAAGTATTTTTCTCTACATATAAGTAGCTATACAAAGAGATACCCTGGTGGAATCCACTTACTGGTGAAGGATGTCTGGGACCTGTGACCTTTGGCAGTGATAGATCATCTCGTTGTGAAAAGATCCAGGCATTTACCAACCTGTCATTTTGAGAGTGACTGTCAAGCTCTGTCTACTACAAGCATATCTGCAAAAGCAGTGTGAGGAGGGTGGGGTGGGATCTGAAAAAGTAGTCTCACCACTTGCTAGCAGCTGTGTATTTAGCAAGAGCAAGTCCAGAGTCGAGTGGGAAGTTGCACTTATCTTCATGGAATGATCAAAAGTGGATTCATTTTTCTAAGCCTTGGGCATACAGATCAGGGGGAATTTTTCCCCCCTTGGTGAAGGAAATACTAGTTGGACCAGTATCTGGAAGACCTATCCTAGAGATTGACAAGGCTAGGAGAATAGTTTGAAAGTAAAATCAAAATATAGAAGTAAATATTTGAGCCAATCTAAGAGTTGTCACACTGAGAGGTACCTGCTATGCCAAATATACTCCTACCTCTCCTAGACTGTAAATGTCTTGGCAGTAGAGCTTGTGTTTCTCACTTCTGTTTTTGTCATGGCATAGTCTAACATATAAAACAGGTATTTAATAGTTGTGTAAGTAGTTAACATATGTCCACACTATGTGACAGTCCCAGCCTTCCAACCAGCTGTTTGTACTGGTTTCCACATAGCCAAAAAGGGTAAGGAAGTAGGGTACTCAACTAAGCCCCAGATCTATAGATCTTCATCAATGTTGAACTATGCTGTTCTTCACTGCTTAGAATAGAGGACAGGTACCCCTCTTGCAAGTACACATACTGGGAAAGACTTGGAACTATCTCTGAAATTAGACGGGAAGGCCAGAGATTTTATCAGTGGTGAAACTGAGGACCCCAGCTAGCTGTAACAGCTAGCTCATCATCCCATGGGAAGACTCCAGTACAGGACCAAGATTGATTCCAAATTCCTGGGCCAGGTTAGCAGTATCACTTTTGTTTATGGGATGTTTTGTATTTGGTTATGTGTTGTCCTCAATTTACTTGGAACCATTTATAGATGATTTTTGTCTACTTACTAAAAATAGCTATCAGGAAATGAGTAGATACAGCTGTAATTCCTTAGGGGTTCTAAATAAATATAGTAGTTAATTTGATGTTTATTTCTTTAGATTCTTGTTTCCTGCTTTGGGGATTAAGATGAAGTAAAAGATAAGTAAAAGACTATAAAAGAAATCTACTGTGATCACTTGGGACTTTTTCAAAAACCTTTTAACTTGGTATCTCTGGTCATGGTATCTCTGGTCCCTCAAACCTACATCCAAAATTTCAAGTGGTGTTTTGACTAGGCATTATTAAGTAGTTGCATTTATCTTAGAACTCCCAGCTCCTCTTGTCTCCCAACTCTAGTTCAATACGCAGCATTCTGCTTCCACAATGCGAAAAGAAATACACCATGAATTTTTTTTGAGTATACATGAACATGATGTGTGTGTATGTGTAACAGAGAAAGATGTTCCCAGAACTGTTATATTGATGGTGAAAACACAGAGCTCAGGAAGCCAGAGGCTGGAAGAGCAGTGCCTCCTTCCCAGATAGGTTTAGGGTTTGGCTTTTTCTCCACTCCCTTCCACTCCCCATCTCGGGATAAGCAAGGACATTTTTCTTATTTGTGACAGTATTTCCTCCAGTAAAGACAAACAAAAAGTTAGCCCTCTGAATAGTGGTTATTTTTATTTATAAGTTATATTTCAGCTTATAAATAAAAATAACCACTTGGTGCCATGGGGATATTTCCAAGGATGTTTTGTGTTAGCAACTCACTGTGTGACATTGAGCAGGTAGTTTCCCCTTTATGGGACTTGGTTACCCCATTTGTAAAATGGGGATTAGGGGATTTGACTATCTTCCTAGATCATTCTAGCCCTGTGGTTCAGTGGTTATATTTCTTAAAGTAATTTAATAATATTTTAAACTTTTAATTAACAGGCTAGATTAGTAATAAGAAAAGAGATCCATATAGAGAAAGTTAAAAGATAATTCAGCCTACAGTCATTGAACTCAAGCATTAAATGTAACTCAGTGCTGCCTGGCAACAAAGGCATTCTGTGATTAGGACACAAACCTTGTATAAACCCATTCTCACAGAGTGCCAGGATACAGTGGCACAGTCTTTCCAAGGACTCACCATCTTGTACACATCAATGGGTGTTCCAGGTTGGTCTCCCTGTAACTAATGTGCCATTATACAGCCCATATGGGTCTGGCAACAAGAAGAAAGGGACTCTTTGGGGAAAGAAATACTTCATATTCTTGACCTGACAGTGATTGGGTTTCTCTACCACTTGTTCCTTGAACTTGAGAGAGAAAGCAGGCAGAGGTCCTGAAAATATAATTATTTTGCAAAAGCAAAGGGACTCTGAGAGTGCCAGTAAATTTGAGCTACCTATGGTCTAAAAGTTTATAAATTAGGAGGAGTCAAGATGGTGGGGGAGTAGGAGGATGTGGAGTTTACCTCTCCCCACAAATGCATCAAGAATAAATCTACAAGTGGAACAGTTCTCACAGAACACCTGCTGAACACTGGCAGAGGACCTCGGACACTTTAAAGGACAAGAAAGATCCCCGTGTAACCAGGTAGGATGAAACAAAGAAGAAGGGAAAAAGAAGAGGAGAGTAAGTGGGATGGGACCTGCACCCCTGGCAGGGAGCTGAAGGTGAGGAGACGTTCCTGCACCTGGGGAAGCCCCCTCACCAGCGGGGAGATCAGCTGGGACAGAAGGGAAGCTTCAAGGGCTCAGAGGCGAATGCAGCAACTGGTCTGTGCACCCCAGCCTAAGATGTGTGCCCGCTGGTGCAGACGGGGAATGGGTGCTGGAACATGGGGTTTGGAGAGCAGACCCAGGGAGAGGACTTTTGTTGGCTGTGAGGAGACAACCTGAGGGGATGGTAGTGAGGAGCTCCACAACCAGGAGTGCTCATGGAGGAAGCCCAGACTGCTATGTAAGTGAAACAGGATTGTTGAGTGACACACAAAGCGTGAGGCCACCATTGCAGCTTCTCTCCCTGAACACCAGCCCCTGCCTCCCTGGGTACTAAGAAGCACTCCCACCAGGGCAGGGTCTCACACCTCCAGCTGCCACGTCCTCCTCTTTGACCCATCCCCAACGGGACAGGATCTTGCACCTCCAGCCACTGCCTCCTTCTCCTCCATACCCGGTCCCCGGGTGGGGTGACCCACATGCAGGGGTGTAGCTGAAACCACAGCTGAGCCCCAGGGGCCATGCACCTAAGGAAGAAGAGCTGAAATCTCACCTCACAACTGCACAAACTGCAGATTTACACCCCTGCGACCAGCTTTGTAAACTCAACGTCTGCAGAACATCTGAATGGACAATGAGTGCTCCCACAGCCAAGATAGGTGTATCTTTAGCAGCTGTGGACTTTGTGGACACGTACATGTGGGGGTTGAGCCCAGCCAGAGTCTGAGCTGCCCCCATAGCGCCCACAGCAAGTTCAGTTCCATGATTACTGCAATCCTGGGACCTGACTTCAGTGGGTCTATGCTGGCGTCCTGGTGAAAACAACACCTGAGAGAGACCAGGGCCAACTTCCAGCATACCCATGGTTAAGGTGGGGCCGAGAGCAGTGCCAACAGCAGTATAATTTGAGAGCTCGCACAGCCGGTGAAAGGTGACACAACAAAGCACACCCACAGGTGAACAGCTCCGAAGGAGGAATACTCAGTGGCTTCTCTCCCAGTGGGAGTCCTTCAGTCCTGCAGATCAGAAACACAGCTAACAAACAGATCTGGGGGCCTGTACTCCAAAAACTAGGGAGCAGATCCCACCCCTGACAGGGCAGTGACAACTACAGAGCAAAGGGGAGGCCTGCTCAATATCCATTGCAGGCCCTGGTCACCAAAACAATAGTCACACCTCTTATCAAGGGGATAACAGCCAGCATACACTGAAGAAAGAGGTGGCAGACATCTAAACTAAAAACAGCCCTTGCATCAAAAAATATTAAACCCACACAGGCTACACAGGGGCATTCCCACATAAAAGTAGTCCTCCAAGACAATCTGAGGGTCTGGAGTTGGGAGGAAGAACCCCGAGAGCATTTAACCTTGAAGGACAACAGGGCTTGAGTGCAAGAGCTCACAGGGCTGGGGGAAACAGAGACTCCACTCTTGGAGGGTGCATACAAGGTCTCATATGCACTGGGACCCAGCACTAAGCAGTACCTCCATAGGAGCCTGGGATACACCTACCTAGGGGTCTTGGAGTGTCTCCTGGGGAGGCGAGGGTTGGCTGTAGCTCACAGCGGGGTCAAGGACACCAGTAGCAGAGGCCCCAGGGAATAGTGATTGGACTGAGGCCTCCTGGAGGTCCCCATTTTGGCACCAAGACCCAGCCCCACCCAACAACCTGCAGGCTCCAGTGCTGGAAAGCCTCAGGCCAAACAACCAACAGGATAGGAACACAGCCCATCCCACCAGAAGACAGACTGCCTAAAGATGTACTGAGCTCACAGCCACCTCTAAACACATCCCTCGACACGGCTCTGCCCACCAGAGGGACAAGACCCAGCTTCACCCACCAAGAAGCCTACACAATTCCCTGGTCCAACCTCACCCACCAGGGGGCAGACACCAGAAGCAAGAGGAAATATGATCCTCAGGTGCAGAAAGGAGGCCACAAACACAGAAAGTTAGACAAAATGAGATAACAGAAAAATATATTGCAGATGAAGGAACAAGATAAAAACCCACAAGAAGAACTAAATAAATAGGAGATACGCAATCTACCTGAAAAAGAATTCAGAGTAATGATACTAAAGCTGACTCAAAATCTCAGAAAAAGAATGGAGGCACAGACTAAGAAGATATAAGAAATGTTTAAAAAAGACAGAAGATTTAAAGAACAAACAGAGATGAACAACACAATAATTGAAATGAAAAATATACTAGAAGGAATCAATAGCAGAATAACTGAGGCAGAAAAAATAAGTGAACTGGAAGACAGAGTGGTGGAAATCACTGCCATTGAACAGAATAAGGAGAAAAGAATGAAAAGAAGTGAGGGCAGTCTCAGAGACATATGGGACAACATTAAACACACCAACATTTGCATTATAGGGGTCCTAGAAGAAGAAAAGGGAAAGGGCCTGAGAAAATATTTGAAAGATTATAGCCAAAAACTTCCCTAACATAGGAAAGGAAACAGTCTCCCAAGTCCAGGAAGTGCAGAGAGTCCCAGGCAGGATAAGCCCAAGGAGGAACACACTGAGACACATATTAATCAAACTGACAAATATTAGATGTAAAGAAAAAATATTAACAGCAACAAGGGAAAAGCAACAAATAACATCCAAAGGAATCCCCATAAGGTTATCAGCTGAGTTTTCAGCAGAAACTGCAGGTCGGAAGAGAGTGGCACCATATATCTAAAGCGATGAAAGGAAAAAACCTACAACCAAGAATATGCTACCAGGGGGAAAAAAAAAAAGAGTACTCTACCCAGCAAGGCTCTCATTCAGATTCGACAGAGAAATCAAAAGCTTTACAGACAAACAAAAGCTAAGAAAATTCAGCACCACCAAACCAGTCTTACAACAAATGCTAAAGCAACTTCTCTAGGTGGGGAGAAAAAAAAAAGAAGCCACAACTAGAAACAAGAAAATCACAAATGGGAAAGCTCACTAGTAAAGGCAAACATAAAGTAATAGTAGGAAATCATCAATGCACAAATATGATATCAAAACCAGCAACCATGAGGAAAGTACAAATGCAAGAAATGGGAATTGCATTTGAAATTAAGAGACCAGCAACTTAAAACAACATTGTGCATATATAGACTGCTATATCAAAATCCCATAGGAACTGCAAACCAAACAGCTACAGTAGGTACACACATAAAAAAGAAAAACAACCCAAACAAACCACTAAAGTTAGTCATCAAACCACAAGAGAAGAGAACAAAAGAAGAAGGGAAGAAAGAAGACCAACAAAAACAAATCCAGAACAATTAAGAAAATGGCAATAGGAACATGCATATCAATAATTGCCTTAAATGTAAATGGACTAATTGCTCCAAGCAAAAGACATAGACTGGCTGAATAGATAAAAAAACGAGACCTGGATGTATGCTGTCTACAAGAGACCCACTTCAGACCTACAGACACATACAGACTGAAAGTGAGGGGATGGAAAAAGATATTCCATTCAAATAGAAAACAAAAGAAAGGTGGAGTAGCAATACTTATATCAGACAAAATAGATGTTAAAGACTGTTACAAGAGACAAGGAAGGACACTACATAATGATCAAGGGATCAATCCAACAAGAAGATATAACAATTGTAAGTATATATACACCCAACAGAGGAGCACCTCAGTACATAAGGCAAATGCTAACAGCCATAAAAGGGGAAATCAACAATAACACAATAATAGTGGGGAACTTTAACACCCCACTTTCACCAATGGACAGATCATCCAAAATGAAAATAAATAAGGAAACACAAGCTTTAAATGATACATTAAACAAGATGGACTTAATTGATATTTATAGGACATTCCATCCAAAAACAACAGAATACACATTCTTCTCAAGTGCTCATGGAACATTCTCCAGAATAGATCATATCTTGGGTCACAAATCAAGCCTTGGTAAATTTAAGAAAATTGAAATTGTATCAAGTATCTTTTCCGACCACTACACTGTGAGACTAGATATCAATTACAGGAAAAAATCTGTAAAAAATACAAACACATGGAGGCTAAACAATATGCTACTAAATAACCAAGAGATCACTGAATAAATCAAAGAGGAAATCGAAAAATACCTAGAAACAAATGACAATGAAAACACGATGACCCAAAAGCTATCGGATGCAGTAAAAGCAGTTCTAAGAGGGAAGTTTATAGCAATACAATCCTACCTCAAGAAACAAGAAAAATCTCAAATAAACAATCTAACCTTATACCTAAAGGAAATAGAGAAAGAAGAACAAACAAAACCCAAAGTTAGTAGAAGGAAAGAAGTCATAAAGATCAGAACAGAAATAGATGAAATAGAAACAAAGAAAGCAATAGCAAAGATCAATAAAACTAAAAGCTGGTTCTTTAGAAGATAAACAAAATTGATAAACCTTTAGCCAGAGTCATCAAGAAAAAAAGGGAGAAGACTCAAATCAATAAAAGTAGAAATGAAAAAGAAGTTTCAACTGACACCACAGAAATACAAAGGATTATGAGAGTCTCTTACAGGCAGCTATATGCCAATAAAATGGACAACCTAGAAGAAATGGACAGCTTCTTAGAAAGCTACAACCTTCCAGGACTGAACCAGGAAGAAATAGAAAATATGAACAGACCAGTCACAAGTACTGAAATTGAAACTGTGATTAAAAATCTTCCAACAGGGGCTTCCCTGGTGGCGCAGTGATTGAGAGTCCGCCTGCCGATGCAGGGGACACGGGTTCGTGCCCCGGTCTGGGAAGATCCCACATGCCGCGGAGCGACTGGGCCCATGGGCCCGTGGGCCATGGCCGCTGAGCCTGCGCGTCCGGAGCCTGTGCTCCGCAACGCGAGAGGCCACAATAGCGGGAGGCCCACGTACCGCAAAAAAAAAAAAAAAAAAAAAATCTTCCAACAAACAAAAGTCCAGGACCAGATGCCTTCACAGGCGAATTCTATCAAACATTTAGAGAAAAGTTAACACCTACCCTTCTGAAACTCTTCCAGAAATTTACAGAGGAAGGAATACTCCCAAGCTCATTCTACGAGGGCACATTAACCTGATACCAAAACCAGATATCACAAAAAAAAGAAAATTACAGGCCAGTATCACTGACAAACATAGAAGCAAAAATCTTCAAACAAATACTAGCAAACAGAATCCGACAGCACATTAAAAGGATCATACACGATGATCAAGTGGGATTTATCCCAGGGATGCAAGGATTTTTCAATATTCGCAAATCAATCAGTGTGATACACCACATCAACAAATTGAAGAATAAAAACCATATGATCATCTCAATAGATGCAGAAAAACACCATTTATGATAAAATCTCCCCAGAAAGTGGGCATAGAGTGAACCTACCTCAACATAATAAAGGCCATATATGACAAACCCACCACAAATATTATTCTCATTGGTGAAAAACTGAAAGCATTTCCTCTAAGATCAGGAACAAGAGAAGGATGTCCATGTTCACCACTATTATTCAACATAGCTTTGGAAGTCCTAGCCATGGCAGAGAAGAAAAAGAAATAAAAGGAATCCAAACTGGAAAAGAAGTAAAACTGTCACTGTTTGCAGATGACATGATACTATACATAGAAAATCCTAAAGATGCTACCAGAAAACTACTAGCGCTCATCAAAGAATTAGCTAAAGACTGGTGGGGAGGCTGTCTATTCCCAGCTTCAGCCCATGAATGCCTCTGCTTGTTTCTGTCCACCCCTAATTCAGGTCTTATTGCATACTAGGTTTTCTGGCATTTGTGTAGTGCTTTAACATAGACAATGCATTTTCACATGCTTTCTCATTGATTTTTGATCCTATGCACTTGCTCTTTTTGGAAATTCCTTTAGGGTGATATCACAAAGGATGGTGCAGATAAAAGTAGTGAGGGAGGGAAAAGTAAGAGGAAGGGAGAGCCAAATGTTGAACCACTGAGCTATGCCAAAATGCAGCCACTATAGCTGCTGCCCAGGAGCCTAATAGCAAAGAGGACCCCTCCCTTAAACTGATGGCTGCCAAAACTTAAGGCAGAAAGAACATACAGAGCCCTGTCATCAGCAGCAGCACCCTATTTGCTGCATCTGGCAGGACTGGGGTGGGAATGTACAAAAATCAGACAAATACAGGAAGGGACATGAGAAGGAAGAGAGTAAAGAGTTCCCTCAGGTGTGCATTATAGGATTACCTCAGTATCACACAAAACTTAAATCAGAACTCTTAATATATGTGATTTTTTCCTTGTACATGGAATTTCTTTTTTTTTTTCTTTTCTTTTTTTTTTTGCGGTATGCAGGCCTCTCACTGTTGTGGCCTCTCCCGTTGCGGAGCACAGGCTC